>NW_027591552.1:12500-15000 GCF_964213995.1 Mustelus asterias | reverse complement strand
TCTCTGGCAACCCGATGACAGCCGTGCCGGCGACCCCGAGGTGGCTGGGCCAGTGCGGGAGCGGGCAGTGCCGACGAGCCCGGAGGCGGACGCCGGCACCCAAGAGGTCAAGCTCTCCGACGCGGATTACTCTGGGTCTGCACTTAGGGGGACAGAGAGGACGGCACCTCTGCGACACCCCAGCCGCGCTCTTCGGCGCACGGATGCGCGCGAAGTGCGATTGATTGTCAAGCGACCCTCAGACAGACGTAGCCCCGGGAGGAACCCGGGGCCGCAAAGTGCGTTCAAAGTGTCGATGATCAATGTGTCCTGCAATTCACATTAATTCTCGCAGCTAGCTGCGTTCTTCATCGACGCACGAGCCGAGTGATCCACCGCTAAAAGTTGTATCGGGTTTCGGATCGGTTGCCCGATCCTGGGACGCGCAAAACGCTCCCCCGCCGACGTGACGGTGGAGCCCCAGCCTGGCGCGTACCACGGCGTGAGCCCGGAGGCGCACGCACTCGAGCGACAATCAAGCGAAAAAAAGGAGGAATCAGGGCGCTCGCAGGCGTTGAGTGCCGGCGTGGGTGAGGGGCCGGGGCCCGCCACGCGCCGTCACGCCCCGCAACAGCCAGAGGCAGAGTTCTCTGGTGTCACCGTCTGGCGGTAGGCTCGAGAGTCGAGGCGAGGCCGCAGCGGACTGAGTCGGGTGCAAGCCGCGGAGGACAGGCCGACGCTACGGGCGCAAGCCGACCCCGCACGCCCCAACCTCGGCGGGCTGGGGAAGGGGGCGCGGCGGAACGCTCGCAAGCGCGGCTGCCCCCGCGGACAGGCACATTCTCTCGAACGCGGTGGACGCTCGCTCAAGTCAGCACGAGACCAGACCGGACCGACAGGCGGACAACGAATCTTTAAACCTCGCACCCACCCTCCGCACACGGGTGCCGGAGGAATGGTGAGCATGAACAGGTACCCCTCACCGGGCTTTGAAGAGAGTGACTAGAATGCGACCAAAGCTTCACCGCGGCGGGAGACAAAAAGGCCCCTGACTGCACCAGAACGTCTCCCTGCGGAGTCACACAGTGGCCGTTCACCGTGGTCCCGTCGACAAGCCGCCAGGACAAGCACCCAAGCCCGCAGCAGCTCTCTTCGTTTCAACTGCGGATGTAATGCTGCAAGGCGGTGGCAAGGTCACGTCGCAGCCCGCAAGCCGTCGCCAAGGCGAGAGGAAGACGGTCCCCACAGCGGGCACACACAGACGGACGTGGAGCACGGGGCGGCGGCCCACAGGTGCGCACACGCGCCGTGCCGAGGATCGGTGCGGACGCCGGTGACATCGCACCCGGCAGAGCGGCTAGGCAGAAGTCGCTGCGGAGGAGGAGCACCGTCGGCGGAACGGTCTGCTGGCGGGCGAGGGACCAAACGAGCAGCTAGAACGGGCGGAGTGGACCGGACTGCAGAAGCGGAGTGAGTGCGTGGCTGACGCCACCGTCTCCCTCCGAGCGTCTGCTCGCGCCGGCCAAACCGCCGAACCGCTGAACGAAAGGACCGCATCGTCCCACGCAGGCAGGCCGGCCGTGTTGCCGTGCGTGCCCCCACCTCTCGGACGGACTGCAAAGACACCCTACGAAGCCAACGGCGAAGCCCTTCCAACGGCGCAGGCGTAGCGTGTGCGGCACCCGCATGGACTTGCCGGCGTGCAACCGAGCGTGTGCGTGCTCGTCGGTGGCGGCGCCCGCGCGCCGGCCCAACCGAGTGGGACCGAGATCGACGTCGCCCGGCTTCGGCGGAACGTGCGTACGGGTGACCAGGCCCGTTCGACGGGTACGGCGAAATTGTCGGTGTGACCTCCCACCCGCGTGGGAGGCGCCAGCGTCAGTACGGGCCACGGCCCCGGGGCCAACCCCCGTGAGGCTCTCCTGCCTGGCCCAACCGGCGCAGCCTTCGAGTTCAAGGAGTGACGGGCCGCCCTCCCCGGAGAGGTGGCGGGCCCCCGGCCGACAAAGATCCTTCACAACGTGTTCACCAACAGAAACCTTGTTACGATTTTTATTCTGTGTTACGGGTTTCGGTTCGGGCCCCCGGAGAGGTTGTCCGATACCTGGCCCCGGGGCCGGCCCCCGTGGGGCTCTCCTGCCTGGCCCAACCGGCGCCAGCCTTCGCGTTCAAGGAGTGACGGGCCGCCCTCCCCGGAGAGGTGGCGGGCCCCCGGCCGACAAAGATCCTTCACAACGTGTTCACCAACAGAAACCTTGTTACGATTTTTATTCTGTGTTACGGGTTTCGGTTCGGGCCCCCGGAGAGGTTGTCCGATACCTGGCCCCGGGGCCGGCCCCCGTGAGGCTCTCCTGCCTGGCCCAACCGGCGCCAGCCTTCGCGTTCAAGGAGTGACGGGCCGCCCTCCCCGGAGAGGTGGCGGGCCCCCGGCCGACAAAGATCCTTCACAACGTGTTCACCAACAGAAACCTTGTTAC
Source organism: Mustelus asterias (assembly GCF_964213995.1). Taxonomy (NCBI): domain Eukaryota; kingdom Metazoa; phylum Chordata; class Chondrichthyes; order Carcharhiniformes; family Triakidae; genus Mustelus; species Mustelus asterias. Next base: position 12,544 of record NW_027591552.1, on the reverse strand, counting down.
GACTTTTATACCGTGTCGGGTTTCGGCTCGGGCCCCCGGAGAGG
>NW_027591552.1:0-5000 GCF_964213995.1 Mustelus asterias | reverse complement strand
GCTCCGTTCAGCGCGGCCGATGGTCTCAACCATTCCGGCCGCCGGCGGAGCTCCACCCGGGGCTGCAACCGGGTGAGGTCCGGGGCCCTCGGTCGTGCCCGTCGGCTGGACCATCTCTCTTGCCAGAGACTAAGTCCAGTTTGGTTAATGATTTACCAGACCTCCGTTCAGCGCGGCCGATGGTCTCAACCATTCCGGCCGCCGGCGGAGCCCCACCCGGGGCTGCAGCCGGGTGAGGTCCGGGCCCTCGGTCGTGCCCGTCGGCTGGACCATCTCTCTTGCCAGAGACTAAGTCCAGTTTGGTTAATGATTTACCAGACCTCCGTTCAGCGCGGCCGATGGTCTCAACCATTCCGGCCGCCGGCGGAGCCCCACCCGGGGCTGCAACCGGGTGAGGTCCGGGCCCTCGCTCGAGGGGAAGGCACCCCCGGCCGCGGCCGGTGCCCAGGCCGCCGCTTTTCCGACGGCCGAAAAAGTCGGAAAAACGGCCAAAAATCCGGAGAAATACTAGCCCATTCTGGCCGAACGGCCGTCGGGGCGGCGGCCCGGTGCGGTCCCGGCAGACCTGGGGGCTCGAGCGGGGCCCTGTTTCGATTTTCCGCCTTCAATGCAGCAAAGTCAAAACTGGTTAATGAGTTGCCACATGTCATTGCCATCGCCTTCCTGCTATTCTGCAGGTACCCCGCCAACCCCCCGTGCCAGAAAATGCAAGTGGCCACCTCGGCGGGGTGTGCCCCGGTAGTCCTACCGGGGAAGGGGCCCGGAGGCCCCGCAAAACGGTTCAATCTCAACTCCATCCCCACTTCCGGGGGTAACTGGTTAACCAGCCTCGGGACTCCCCTGCCAGAAAATGCGAGTGGCCACCTCGGCGGGACGGATCCGCCGAGCTCTGCGGGAAACCGTGCACCCTGCCCCGCCACCACCGACCGGATCTGACTTCATAGAGCTCCGTGCGGCTCCCATTTTTGCTCTGCGGGGCCAGGGAGCCTCCGAATCGGAAGGACTACCGCCATCGCGGGTGCATCACTGCTGCCGGGTGGCCACGGCCTGCCAGCCCTCACCTGGACCCCCCCTCCTGCGCCAGGGGCCAAGTCCAGTTTGGTTAATGAGTTACCCGAGCTCCGTTCAGCGCGGCCGATGGTCTCAACCATTCCGGCCGCCGGCGGAGCTCCTCCGGGGCTGCAAACGGGTGAATTCCGGGCCCTCGCTCGAGGGGAAGGCACCCCCGGCCGCGGCCGGTGGCCAGGCCGCCGCTTTTCCGACGTCCGAAAAAGTCGGAAAAACGGCCAAAAATCCGGAGAAATACTAGCCCATTCTGGCCGAACGGCCGTCGGGGCGGCGGCCCGGTGCGGTCCCGGCAGACCTGGGGGCTCGAGCGGGGCCCTGTTTCGATTTTCCGCCTTCAATGCAGCAAAGTCAAAACTGGTTAATGAGTTGCCACATGTCATTGCCATCGCCTTCCTGCTATTCTGCAGGTACCCCGCCAACCCCCCGTGCCAGAAAATGCAAGTGTCCACCTCGGCGGGAACACCTCCGGTAGTCATGCCGCCGAAGAGGTCCCGACGGCGGCATGAGGGGGTCAAATCCATCCCGATGGGGACCGACGGTTCTTTTTAAAAACGCGTTTTTTCGCGATTTCAACGGCCGGGCCGCCTCGCCCCGGGTCGCCACGACCCCGAACCGCCACCCGCCGGTCGCCGAAGCCGATAGAGCGCCGCCTACCGGTCATCAAATAATTGGTTAATGAGTTCCCCCGAAGTTGGTTAATGTTTTCCCGGCTGTTGCTTAGTCTGATCCCCGCAGCTCCTGATACTAAGGGCAGCTGCTTAATGTACTGCCCCCTGTTGGACAATGGCTTCCCCGCCGTTGGTTGATGCTTTACCCGCCTCTGGTGGATGTTTTCCCGAAACTGGTTAATGAGTTCCCACGAAACTGGTTAATGAGTTCCCACGAAGTTGTTTTCCCCGCTGCTGGTTCATTTGCACCCCGCTGCTCCTGATACTGAGGGCAGCTGCTTAACGTGCTCCCCCCCTGTTGGACGAAGGCTTCCCCGCCGTTGGTTGATGCTTTCCCCGCCTCTGGTGGATGTTTTCCCGAAACTGGTTAATGAGTTCCCCCGAAACTGGTTAATGAGTTCCCACGAAGCTGTTTTCCCCGCTGCTGGTTCATTTGTACCCCGCTGCTCCTGATACTAAGGGCAGCTGCTTAATGTGCTCCCGCCTGTTGGACAATGGCTTCCCCGCCGCTGGTTGATGTTTTCCCCGCCTTTGGTGGAAGGTTTCCCGAAACTGGTTAATGAGTTCCCCCGAAACTGGTTAATGAGTTCCCACGAAACTGGTTAATGAGTTCCCCCGCGGTTGGTTGATCTTTTCCCGGCTGTTGCTTAATCTGATCCCCGCTGCTCCTGATACTTAGGGCAGCTGCTTATTGTACTGCCCCCTGTTGGACAATGGCTTCCCCGCCGTTGGTTGATGCTTTCCCCGCCCCTGGTGGATGTTTTCCCGAAACTGGTTAATGAGTTCCCACGAAACTGGTTAATGAGTTCCCACGAAGTTGTTTTCCCCGCTGCTGGTTCATTTGTACCCCGCTGCTCCTGAGACTAAGGGCAGCTGCTTAATGTGCTCCCCACTGTTGGACAAAGGCTTCCCGGCCGTTGGTCGATGCTTTCCCCGCCTTTGGTGGAGGATTTCCCGAAACTGGTTAATGAGTTCCCCAGAAACTGGTTAATGAGTTCCCACGAAACTGGTTAATGAGTTCCCCCGCGGTTGGCTGATCTTTTCCCGGCTGTTGCTTAATCTGATCCCCGCGGCTCCTGATACTAAGGGCAGCTGCTTAATGTGCTCCCCACTGTAGGACAATGGCTTCCCCGCCGCTGGTTGATGCTTTCCCCGCCTTTGGTGGAAGTTTTCCCGAAACTGGTTAATGAGTTCCCAGGAAACTGGTTAATGAGTTCCCCCGCGGTTGGTTGATCTTTTCCCGGCTGTTGCTTAATCTGTTCCCCGCTGCTCCTGATACTAAGGGCAGCTGCTTAATGTGCTCCCCCCTGTTGGACAATGGCTTCCCCGTCGTTGGTTGATGCTTTCCCCGCCTTTGGGTGGAAGTTTTCCCGAAACTGGTTAATGAGTTCCCACGAAACTGGTTAATGAGTTCCCACGAAACTGGTTAATGAGTTCCCACGAAGCTGTTTTCCCCGCTGCTGGTTCATTTGTACCCCGCCGCTCCTGATACTAAGGGCAGCTGCTTAATGTGCTCCCGCCTGTTGGACAATGGCTTCCCCGCCGCTGGTTGATGTTTTCCCCGCCTTTGGTGGAAGTTTTCCCGAAACTGGTTAATGAGTTCCCCCGAAACTGGTTAATGAGTTCCCACGAAACTGGTTAATGAGTTCCCCCGCGGTTGGTTGATCTTTTCCCGGCTGTTGCTTAATCTGATCCCCGCTGCTCCTGATACTAAGGGCAGCTGCTTAATGTGCTCCCCACTGTTGGACAATGGCTTCCCCGCCGTTGGCTGATGCTTTCCCCGCCTTTGGTGGACGTTTTCCCGAAACTGGTTAATGAGTTCCCACGAAACTGGTTAATGAGTTCCCACGAAACTGGTTAATGAGTTCCCCCGCGGTTGGCTGATCTTTTCCCGGCTGTTGCTTAATCTGTTCCCCGCTGCTCCTGAGACTAAGGGCAGCTGCTTAATGTGCTCCCCCCTGTTGGACAAAGGCTTCCCCGCCGTTGGTTGATGCTTTCCCCGCCTCTGGTGGAAGATTTCCCGAAACTGGTTAATGAGTTCCCCCGAAACTGGTTAATGAGTTCCCACGAAGCTGTTTTCCCCGCTGCTGGTTCATTTGTGCACCGCTGCTCCTGATACTAAGGGCAGCTGCTTAATGTGCTCCCCACTGTTGGACAATGGCTTCCCCGCCGTTGGTTGATGCTTTCCCCGCCTTTGGTGGACGTTTTCCCGAAACTGGTTAATGAGTTCCCACGAAACTGGTTAATGAGTTCCCCCGCGGTTGGTTGATCTTTTCCCGGCTGTTGCTTAATCTGATCCCCGCTGCTCCTGATACTAAGGGCAGCTGCTTAATGTACTTCCCCCTGTTGGACAATGCCTTCCCCGCCGCTGGTTCATGTTTTCCCCGCCTTTGCTGGACGTTTTCCCGAAACTGGTTAATGAGTTCCCACGAAACTGGTTAATGAGTTCCCACGAAACTGGTTAATGAGTTCCCCCGCGGTTTCCTGATCTTTTCCCGGCTGCTGCTAAATCTGATCCCCGCTGCTCCTGATACTAAGGGCAGCTGCTTAATGTGCTCCCCCCTGTTGGACAATGGCTTCCCCGCCGTTGGTGCATGTTTTCCCCGCCTTTGGTGGAAGGTTTCCCGAAACTGGTTAATGAGTTCCCACGAAACTGGTTAATGAGTTCCCACGGAGTTGTTTTCCCCGCTGCTTGTTCATTTGTACCCCGCTGCTCCTGATACTAAGGGCAGCTGCTTAATGTACTCCCCCCTGTTGGACAATGGCTTCCCCGCCGTTGGTGCATGTTTTCCCCGCCTTTGGTGGAAGGTTTCCCGAAACTGGTTAATGAGTTCCCACGAAACTGGTTAATGAGTTCCCACGGAGTTGTTTTCCCCGCTGCTTGTTCATTTGTACCCCGCTGCTCCTGATACTAAGGGCAGCTGCTTAATGTACTCCCCCCTGTTGGACAATGGCTTCCCCGCCGTTGGTGCATGTTTTCCCCGCCTTTGGTGGAAGGTTTCCCGAAACTGGTTAATGAGTTCCCACGAAACTGGTTAATGAGTTCCCACGGAGTTGTTTTCCCCGCTGCTTGTTCATTTGTACCCCGCTGCTCCTGATACTAAGGGCAGCTGCTTAATGTGCTCCCCCCTGTTGGACAATGGCTTCCCCGCCGTTGGTGCATGTTTTCCCCGCCTTTGGTGGAAGTTTTCCCGAAACTGGTTAATGAGTTCCCACGAAACTGGTTAATGAGTTCCCCCGCGGTTGGCTGATCTTTTCCCGGCT
>NW_027591551.1:80000-84343 GCF_964213995.1 Mustelus asterias | reverse complement strand
GCTCCCCCCCGCTGGCTGTGAGTTCAGACAGGATCCCACAGGAAGGCAGAGCTGACGGGATCTCTGTATTCCTGGGAATCATGTGGACTCTGGGAGCAGGTCTGGAATTTGGGAGTTTTCCTACGGCTGGGAGTGTCGACAGTTGGGGAATTGTTCCCTTTGGGAGCGGGTGGAATTCCTCCAGCGGGATGGAGGGCCGCACAGATCAGCCTGGGGGTCCCCGACCTCGGAGTGGAGGGGAAATGAGGGGAGGGGAGGAGAGAGAGAGAGGGAGAGGGGCGGAGAAATGAGTGAGTGGAGAGTAAGAGGAGGCGAGGGATGGAGGAGGGAGGGAGGAGGGAGGGAGGGAGGGATGGGGGGGAGGGAGGGAGGAGGGAGGGACGGAGGAGGAGGGAGGGAGGGAGAGATGGAGGAGGGAGGGAGAGATGGAGGAGCGACGGATGTAAGAGGGAGGCATGAGGGAGGGAGGGACAGGGGAGGGAGGAGGGATGGAGAGAGGAGGTGAGGGACGGTGGAGAGAGGGATGGAGGAGGGAGGGAGGAGAGAGTGACAGAGGGGAGGAGGGATGGAGGTGGGAGGGACTGAGAAAGGATGGAGGGAGTAGGTATGGAGAGAGGAGGGAGGGATGGAGAAAGGGAGGGGACGGAGGAGGGAGGGAGTGAGAAGAGAGGGAGGAGGGAGGGACGCAGGAGGGATGGGAGGAGGGAGGGAGGGAGAGAGAGGGAGGGAAGGAGGAGGGAGGGACGGAGGGAGGGAGGGAGGGAGGGAGGGATGGAGGAGGGAGGGAGGGAGGGATGGAGGAGGGAGGGATGGAGAGAGAGGGAGGGACGGAGGAGGGAGGACGGAGGGAGGGACAGGAAAGGATGGATGATGGAGCGGAAGGATGGAGGGGAGGAGGGAGAGCAGGGCTGAGGGTAACTGAGAGGGGGGGGTCAGTGGAATCGGGGGGGGGAGTGAAGTGGGATGGGTAGGGAGTGGGAGGGCGAGGGGAGGAGGAAATTGTCGGTGGGCACAGAGGGAGAGGATGAGAAAGCGAGGAAGATTGGAGGGAGTGCGGAGATGAGGAGGGGGAAGAGAGGGAGAGGGTGAGAGTAGATTGGAGAGGGCAGAAGGGCTGGGGGCAGGTTTAACATGGACGTATTCCAATAGAACAAAGAGACCTTGAGGTACAGGTTCATAGCTCCTTGAAAGCGGAGTCACAGGTGGACAGAGTGGTGAAGAAGGCATTCGGCATGCTTGGTTTCATCGGTCAGAACATTGAATACAGGAGTTGGGACTCTTGTTGAAGTGTACAAGACATTGGTAAGGCCACACTTGGATACTGTGTACAGTTCTGGTCACCCTGTTATAGAAAGGATATTATTAAATTAGAAAGAGTGCAGAAACGATTTACTAGGATGCTACCGGGACTTGATGGTTTGAGTTATAAGGAGAGGCTGGATAGACTGGGACTTTTTTCTCTGGAGCGTAGGAGGCTGAGGGGTGATCTTATAGAGGTCTATAAAATAATGAGGAGCATAGATCAGCTAGATAGTCAATATCTTTTCCCAAAGGTAGGGGAGTCTAAAACTAGAGGGCATAAGTTTAAGGTGGAGAAGGGAGAGATACAAAAGTGTCCAGAGGAGAATTTTTTCACACAGAGGGTGGTGAGTGTCTGGAACAAGCTGCCAGAGGTAGTAGTAGAGGCGGGTACAATTTTGTCTTTTAAAAGCGTTTAGATAGTTACATGGGTACGATGGGTATCGAGAGGTATAGACCAAAGGCGGGCAGTTGGGACTAGCTTAGGGGTCAAAAGCTGGACGGCATGGAGAAGTTGGGCCGAAGGGCCTGTTTCCATGCTGTAAATCTCTGTGACTCTCACGACAGTGTCCATTCTCATCACCTCTCCCGCCCCCTCACCAAATCTGGAAGGTCAGTGCTGAGGGGAGCGCCGCACTGTGGGAGTGTCAGTGCTGAGGGAGCGCCGTACTGTGGGAGGGTCAGTGCTGAGGGAGCGCCGCACTGTGGGAGTGTCAGTGCTGAGGGAGCGCCGCACTGTGGGAGGGTCAGTGCTGAGGGAGTGACGCACTGTGGGAGGGTCAGTGCTGAGGGAGCGCCGCACTGTGGGAGGGTCGGTGCCGAGGGAGCGCCACACTGTGGGAGGGTCAGTGCTGAGGGTGCGGCCGCACTGTGGGAGGGTCAGTGCTGAGGGAGCGACGCACTGTGGGAGGGTCGGTGCTGAGGGAGCGCTGCACTGTGGGAGGGTCGGTGCTGAGGGAGCGCTGCACTGTGGGAGGGTCAGTGCTGAGGGAGCGCCGCACTGTGGGAGGGACAGTGCCGAGGGAGGCGCCGCACTGTGGGACGGTCAGTGCTGAGGGAGTGCCGCACTGTGGGAGGGTCAGTGCTGAGGGAGCGCCCGCACTGTGGGAGGGTCAGTGCTGAGGGAGCTCCGCACTGTGGAAGGGTCAGTGCTGAGGGAGTGCCGCACTGTGGGAGGGTCAGTGCCGAGGGAGCGCCGCACTGTGGGAGGGTCAGTGCCGAGGGAGCGCCGCACTGTGGGAGGGTCAGTGCCGAGGGAGCGCCGCACTGTGGGAGGGTCAGTGCGAGGGAGCGCCGCACTGTGGGAGGGTCAGCGCTGAGGGAGCGCCGCACTGTGGGAGGGTCAGTGCCGAGGGAGCACCGCACTGTGGGAGGGTCAGTGCTGAGGGAGCGCCGCACTGTGGGAGGGTCAGTGCTGAGGGAGCACCGCACTGTGGGAGGGTCAGTGCCGAGGGAGCGCCGCACTGTGGGAGGGTCAGTACTGAGGGAGCGCTGCACTGTGGGAGGGTCAGTGCTGAGGGTGCACCGCACTGTGGGAGGGTCAGTGCTGAGGGAGCGCCGCACTGCTGGGAGGGTCAGTGGCCCGAGGGAGCGCCGCACTGCTGGGAGGGTCAGTGCCGAGGGAGCACCGCACTGTGGGAGGGTCAGTGCTGAGGGAGCGCCGCACTGTGGGAGGGTCAGTGCTGAGGGAGCACCGCACTGTGGGAGGGTCAGTGCCGAGGGAGCGCCGCACTGTGGGAGGGTCAGTGCCGAGGGAGCGCCGCACTGTGGGAGGGTCAGTGCTGGAGGGAGCGCCGCACTGTGGGAGGGTCAGTGCTGAGGGAGCGCCGCACTGTGGGAGGGTCAGTGCCAAGGGAGCGCCGCACTGTGGGAGGGTCAGTTCTGAGGGAGCGCCGCACTGTGGGAGGGGTCAGTGCCGAGGGAGCGCCGCACTGTGGGAGGGTCAGTTCTGAGGGAGCGCCGCACTGTGGGAGGGTCAGTGCTGAGGGAGCGCCGCACTGTGGGAGGGTCAGTGCTGAGGGAGCGCCGCACTGTGGGAGGGTCAGTGCCGAGGGGAGCGCCGCACTATGGGAGGGTCAGTGCCGAGGGAGCGCCGCACTGTGGGAGGGTCAGTGCTGAGGGAGCGCCGCACTGTGCGAGGGTCAGTGCTGAGGGAGCGACGCACTGTGGGAGGGTCAGTGCCGAGGGAGCGCCGCACTGTGGGAGGGTCAGTGCCGAGGGAGCGCCGCACTGTGGGAGGGTCAGTGCCGAGGGAGCGCCGCACTGTGGGAGGGTCAGTGCCGAGGGAGCGCCGCACTGTGGGAGGGTCAGTGCCGAGGGAGCGCCGCACTGTGGGAGGGTCAGTGCCGAGGGAGCGCCGCACTGTGGGAGGGTCAGTGCCGAGGGAGCGCCCCACTATGGGAGGGTCAGTGCCGAGGGAGCGCCGCACTGTGGGAGGGTCAGTGCCGAGGGAGCGCCGCACTGTGGGGAGGGTCAGTGCTGACGGAGCGCCGCACTGTGGGAGGGTCAGTGCTGAGGGAGCGCCGCACTGTGGGAGGGTCCGTGCTGAGGGAGCGCCGCACTGTGGGAGGGTCAGTGCCTAGGGAGCGCCGCACTGTGGGTGGGTCAGTGCTGAGGGAGCGCCGCACTGTGGGAGGGTTGGTGCTGAGGGAGCGCCGCACTGTGAGAGGGTCAGTGCTGAGGGAGCGCCGCACTGTGGGAGGGTCAGTGCTGAGGGAGCGCCGCACTGTGGGAGGGTCAGTGCTGACGGAGCGCCGCACTGTTGCAGGGTCAGTGCTGAGGGAGCGCCGCACTGTGGGAGGGTCAGTGCTGAGGGAGCGCCGCACTGTGGGAGAGTCAGTGCTGAGGGAGCGCCGCACTGTGGGAGGGTCAGTGCTGAGGGAGCGCCGCACTGTGGGAGGGTCAGTGCTGAGGGAGCGCCGCACTGTGGGAGGGTCAGTGCTGAGGGAGCACCGCACTGTGGGAGGGTCAGTGCTGAGGGAGCGCCGCACTGTGGGAGGGTCAGTGCTGAGGGAGCACCGCACTGTGGGAGGGTCAGTGCTGAG
>NW_027591551.1:15000-75000 GCF_964213995.1 Mustelus asterias | reverse complement strand
TCGCCAGGGCTCCTTGCTGCCTCACCCGGTCGAATGCGGCCTTGAAGTCAAGGGTTTGTCACTCTCACTTCACCTCTGGAGTTCAGCTCCTTCGTCCATGTTTGATCCAAGGCTGGAATGAGGTCAGGAGCTGAGTGGCCCTGGCGGAAACCCAAACTGGGCGTCAGTGAGCCGGTTATTGCTCAGTAAGCTCCACTCAATGGCACTGTCAAACATCACTTTACTGATGATCGGGAGGAGATTAATGGGGCGGTAATCGCCCACTGTCAACATCCTGGGGGTTTCCATTGACCAGAAACTCAACTGGACTCACCACATAAACACAGTGGCTACAAGAGCAGGTCAGAGGCTGGGAATCCTGCGGAGAGTAACTCACCTCCTGACTCCCCAAAGCCGGTCCACCATCTACAAGGACACAAGTCAGGAGTGAGATGGAATACTCCCCACTTGCCTGGATGGGTGCAGCTCCAACAACACTCAAGAAGCTCCACACCATCCAGGACAAAGCAGCCCCCTTGATTGGCACCACATCTACAAACATCCACTCCCTCCACCACCGACGCTCAGTAGCAGTAGTGTGTACTATCTAGCAATTTACCCTGGCCAATCCCCTGAATCTGCACATCTTTGGACACGAAGGGACAATTTAGCATGGCCAATCCACCTAACCTACACATCTTTGGACACTAAGGGACAATTTAGCATGGCCAATCCACCTAACCTGCACATCTTTGGACACTAAGGGACAATTTAGAATGGCCAATCCACCTAACCCGCACATCTTTGGATACTAAGGGACAATTTAGCATGGCCAATCCACCTAACCTGTGCATCTTTGGACACTAAGGGACAATTTAGCATGGCCAATCCATATAACCTGCACATCTTTGGACACTAAGGGACAATTTAGCATGGCCAATCCACCTAACCTGCACATTTTTGGACACTAAGGGACAATTTAGCATGGCCAATCCCCCTAACCTACACATCTTTGGACACTAAGGGACAATTTAGCATGGCCAATCCATCTAACCTGCACATCTTTGGACACTAAGGGACAATTTAGCATGGCCAATCCACCTAACCTGCACATCTTTGGACACTAAGGGACAATTTAGCATGGCCAATCCCCCTAACCTGCACATCTTTGGACACTAAGGGACAATTTACCATGGCCAATCCATCTAACCTGCACATCTTTGGACACTAAGGGACAATTTCCCATGGCCAATCCACATAACCTGCACATCTTTGGACACTAAGGGACAATTTAGCATGGCCAATCCACCAAACCTACACATCTTTGGACACTAAGGGACAATTAAGCATGGCCAATCCACATAACCTACACATCTTTGGACACTAAGGGACAATTTAGCATGGCCAATCCACCTAACCTGCACATCTTTGGACACTAAGGGACAATTTAGCATGGCCAATCCATCTAACCTGCACATCTTTGGACACTAAGGGACAATTTAGCATGGCCAATCCACATAACCTGCACATCTTTGGACACTAAGGGACAATTTAGCATGGCCAATCCACATAACCTGCACATCTTTGGACACTAAGGGACAATTTAGCATGGCCAATCCACATAACCTGCACATCTTTGGACACTAAGGGACAATGTAGCATGGCCAATCCACCTAACCTGCACATCTTTGGACACTAAGGGACAATTTAGCATGGCCAATCCACCTAACCTGCACATCTTTGGACACTAAGGGACAATTTCCCATGGCCAATCCACATAACCTGCACATCTTTGGACACTAAGGGACAATTTAGCATGGCCAATCCACCAAACCTACACATCTTTGGACACTAAGGGACAATTAAGCATGGCCAATCCACATAACCTACACATCTTTGGACACTAAGGGACAATTTAGCATGGCCAATCCACCTAACCTGCACATCTTTGGACACTAAGGGACAATTTAGCATGGCCAATCCATCTAACCTGCACATCTTTGGACACTAAGGGACAATTTAGCATGGCCAATCCACATAACCTGCACATCTTTGGACACTAAGGGACAATTTAGCATGGCCAATCCACATAACCTGCACATCTTTGGACACTAAGGGACAATTTAGCATGGCCAATCCACATAACCTGCACATCTTTGGACACTAAGGGACAATGTAGCATGGCCAATCCACCTAACCTGCACATCTTTGGACACTAAGGGACAATTTAGCATGGCCAATCCACCTAACCTGCACATCTTTGGACACTAAGGGGCAATTTAGCATGGCCAATCCACCAAACCTACACATCTTTGGACACTAAGGGACAATTTAGCATGGCCAATCCCCCTAACCTACACATCTTTGGATACTAAGGGACAATTTAGCACGGCCAATCCACCTAACCTGTGCATCTTTGGACACTAAGGGACAATTTAGCATGGCCAATCCACCTAACCTGCACATCTTTGGACACTCAGGGACAATTTAGCATGGCCAATCCACCTAACCTACACATCTTTGGATACTAAGGGACAATTTAGCATGGCCAATCCACCTAACCTGTGCATCTTTGGACACTAAGGGACAATTTAGCATGGCCAATCCACCTAACCTGCACATCTTTGGATACTAAGGGACAATTTAGCACGGCCAATCCACCTAACCGACACATCTTTGGACTGTGGGAGGGAACCAGAGCACCCGCAGGAAACCCACGCAGACACGAGGAGAATGTGCAAACTCCCACACGGACAGTGACCCAAGCCGAGAATCGAACCCAGGTCCCTGGCGCTGTGAGGCAGCAGCGCTAACCACTGTGCTACCGTGCTCGGCGGGGGGGTGGAGAACCTGTGGCCTTTGCAGCGTCCCAGGAGGGTGAGGTCAGAGCGAAGGGGCCCGGGAGGAAGTGGCGAGAATCTGGGAAGGAAGTGGTTGAGGGGAGAGTGTGGGAATGGAAGTGTTCGATGACAGTGTTGTGCAGAATAGTAACGGTGCTGATTAACCCTGGGGTCGGAGGAAGGTTGGCTGCCAATGACTATCCCTTGCCCTAACCACAGCAAAACACAGCACTTAAACACAATGCGATCTCCAAAGATAGCCGTGTGGTTCGGAGTCAATGATAGGCTGTGTGTCTCCCCCCCCCACCACCCCCACTCCACCTCCCTCCCCCTCCTTCATTCCCAGTATTCACCCACTTCCTGTTTATTGCAGTTTTCAGGGAAATGCCATGTCCCATTGCTGAAAGTCCCTCAACAAACATAACAGATGAGGCAATGCCACATTCAGGGAAGTAACATCAGCTGGGAATGAGTCACAGGGTTTTGGAAATCGGGACGGATGGGGGGGGGGAGAGATACTGGAAAACAGCAGAGTTCACGGGACAGGGACAGGTAGCACTGGGGAAGCGGGGGAGGGGGTGGGAGCTGCAGAAAGACTTGGGCAGGTTAGGACAGTGGGCAAAGAAGTGGCAGATGAAATACAACGTGGAAAAGTGTGAGGTTACACACATTGGAAGGAGTCACAGAGGTTTACAGCATGGAAACAGGCCCTTCGGCCCAACTTGTCCATGCCGCCCCTTTTTTTTAACCGCCTAAGCTAATCCCAATTGCGCACATTTGGCCCATATCCCTCTATACCCATCATACCCATGTAACTATCTAAATGCTTTTTAAAAGACAAAATTGTACCCGCCTCTACTACTGCCTCTGGCAGCTCATTCCAGACACTCACCACCCTCTGTGTGAAAAAATTGCCCCTCTGGACACTTTTGTATCTCTCCCCTCTCACCTTAAACCTATGCCCTCTAGTTTTAGACTCCCCTACTTTTGGGAATTGATATTGACTATCTAGTTGATCTGTACCCCTCATGATTTTATAGCCCTCTATAAGATCACCCCTCAGCCTCCGACGCTCCAGAGAAAAAAGTCCCAGTCCATCCAGCCTCTCCTTCGAACTCAATCCATCAAGTCCCGGTAGCATCCTAGTAAATCTTGTCTGCACTCTTTCTAGTTTAATAATATCCTTTCTATAATAGGGTGACCAGAACTGTACACAGTATTCCAAGTGTGGCCTTACCAATGTCTTGTACAACTTCAACAAGACGTCCCAACTCCTGTATTCAATGTTCTGACCGATGAAACCAAGCATGCCGAATGCCTTCTTCACCACTCTGTCCACCTGTGACTCCACTTTCAAGGAGCTATGAACCTGTACCCCTCGATCTCTTTGTTCTGTAACTCTCCCCAACGCCCGACCATTAACTGAGTAAGTCCTGCCCCGGTTCAATCGACCAAAATGCATCACCTCGCATTCATCTAAATTAAACTCCATCTGCCATTCGTCAGCCCACTGGCTCAATTGATCAAGATCCCGTTGCAATCCGAGATAACCTTCTTCACTGTCCACTATGCCACAAGGAAGAATAGAGGCAGAGACTATTTTCTAAATGGGGAAATGCTGAGGAAATCAGAAGCACAAAGGGATTTGGGAGTCATTGTTCAAGATTCTCTTCAGGTTAACGTGCAGGTTCAGTCGGCAGTTAGGAAGGCAAATGCAATGTCAGCATTCATGTCGAGAGGGCTAGAATACAAGAGCAGGGATGGACTTCTGAGGCTGTATAAGGCTCTGGTCAGACCCCATTTGGAGTATTGTGAGCAGTTTTGGGCCCCGTATCTAAGGAAAGATGTGCTGGCCTTGGAAAGGGTCCAGAGGAGCTTCACAAGAATGATCCCTGGAATGAAGAGCTTGTCGTATGAGGAACGGTTGAGGACTCTGGGTCTGTACTCGTTGGAGTTTAGAAGGATGATGGGGGGATCTTATTGAAACTTCCAGGATACTGCGAGGCCTGGATAGAGTGGACGTGGAGAGGATGTTTCCACTAGTAGGAAAAACTAGAACCAGAGGCACAACCTCAGGCTAAAGGGACGATCCTTTAAAACAGAGATGAGGAGGAATTTCTTCAGCCAGAGAGTGGTGAATCTGTGGAACTCTTTGCCGCAGAAGGCTGTGGAGGCCGGGTCATTGAGTGTCTTTAAGACAGAGATAGATAGGGTCTTGATTAATAAGGGGATCAGGGGTTATGGGGAAAAGGCAGGAGAATGGGGATGAGAAAAATATCAGCCAGGATTGAATGGTGGAGCAGACTCGATGGGCCGAGTGGCTTCATTCTGCTCCTATGTCTTATGGTCCTGTGGTCTTCTGGATAAAAATACTCTTCACAAAGCAACTCCGAACCACAGGAGAGATACACGAGCCTGTACGCACAGTGAGAGAAATACCAGACACGGCGTTACCAGCGAGCCGAGCCCGGTTTGGCATCGAACGCAATGTCTCCGAACCGCTTTGCCAACGGGATTGACCTGGAACTCAGACACTTTGCAAAGCCGGTTTGCAGGCACTGCGATCCGCGCGGTTGTTTGCGATCTCACAGATGTTTCTCACGTCCTGGCAGACGAGGAGATCTTGCAGCAAAGCCAGTCCGGAGGGAGCAGAGGGAGGGAGGGCGGAGAGGGAGGACATTCGGATGACATCGAAGCCCCTGGGTGATCAGGGGGCAGGGCCAGACAGTGCCCATCGAGGGAGCCCAGCATACATCACAGCACTGCACACCGGACACACCGGCACTGCCCACCCGGACACACCGGCACTGCCCACCAGACACACCAGCACTGCCCACCCGGACACACCGGCACTGCCCACCGGACACACCGGCACTGCCCACCCGGACACACCGGCACTGCCCACCGGACACACCGGCACTGCCCACCCGGACACACCGGCACTGCCCACCGGACACACCAGCACTGCCCACCTGACACACTGGCACTGCCCACCTGACACACTGGCACTGCCCACCTGACACACCGGCACTGCCCACCTGACACACTGGCACTGCCCACCTGACACACCGGCACTGCCCACCTGACACACTGGCACTGCCCACCTGACACACCGGCACTGCCCACCTGACACACTGGCACTGCCCACCTGACACACTGGCACTGCCCACCTGACACACCAGCACTGCCCACCTGACACACTGGCACTGCCCACCTGACACACCGGCACTGCCCACCTGACACACTGGCACTGCCCACCGGACACACCGGCACTGCCCACTGGGCACACCGGCACTGCCCACTGGACACACTGGCACTGCCCACCTGACACACCGGCACTGCCCACCGGACACACTGGCACTGCCCACCGGACACACCGGCACTGCCCACTGGGCACACCGGCACTGCCCACTGGGCACACCGGCACTGCCCACTGGACACACTGGCACTGCCCACCTGACACACCGGCACTGCCCACCGGACACACCGGCACTGCCCACCGGACACACCGGCACTGCCCACCTGACACACTGGCACAGCAGCGTAAACACCCGTCAGTACGCACTGTAATAGAGATATAGACCGCAGTGTAAACACCCGTCAGTACGCACTGTAATAGAGATATAGACCGCAGTGTAAACACCCGTCAGTACGCACTGTAATAGAGATATAGACCGCAGTGTAAACACCCGTCAGTACGCACTGTAATAGAGATATAGACCGCAGTGTAAACACCCGTCAGTACGCACTGTAATAGAGATATAGACCGCAGTGTAAACACCCGTCAGTACGCACTGTAATAGAGATATAGACCGCAGTGTAAACACCCGTCAGTACGCACTGTAATAGAGATATAGACCGCAGTGTAAACACCCGTCAGTACGCACTGTAATAGAGATATAGACCGCAGTGTAAACACCCGTCAGTACGCACTGTAATAGGGATATAGACCACAGTGTAAAGACCCGTCAGTACGTACTGTAATAGAGATACAGACCGCAGTGTAAACACCCGTCAGTACGCACTGTAATAGAGATAAAGACCGCAGTGTAAACACCCGTCAGTACGCACTGTAATAGAGATATAGACCGCAGTGTAAACACCCGTCAGTACGCACTGTAATAGGGATATAGACCACAGTGTAAAGACCCGTCAGTACGCACTGTAATAGAGATACAGACCGCAGTGTAAACACCCGTCAGTACGCACTGTAATAGAGATATAGACCGCAGTGTAAACACCCGTCAGTACGCACTGTAATAGGGATATAGACCACAGTGTAAAGACCCGTCAGTACGCACTGTAATAGAGATACAGACCGCAGTGTAAACACCCGTCAGTACGCACTGTAATAGAGATATAGACCGCAGTGTAAACACCCGTCAGTACGCACTGTAATAGTGATATAGACCGCAGTGTAAACACCCGTCAGTACGCAATGTAATTGAGATATAGACCGCAGTGTAAACATCCGTCAGTACGCACTGTAATAGTGATATAGACCGCAGTGTAAACACCTGTCAGTACGCACTGTAATAGGGATATAGACCGCAGTGTAAACACCCGTCAGTACGCACTGTAATAGGGATATAGACCGCAGTGTAAACACCCGTCAGTACGCACTGTAATAGAGATATAGACCGCAGTGTAAACACCCGTCAGTACGCACTGTAATAGAGATATAGACCGCAGTGTAAACACCCGTCAGTACGCACTGTAATAGAGATATAGACCGCAGTGTAAACACCCGTCAGTACGCACTGTAATAGAGATATAGACCGCAGTGTAAACACCCGTCAGTACGCACTGTAATAGAGATATAGACCGCAGTGTAAACACCCGTCAGTACGCACTGTAATAGAGATATAGACCGCAGTGTAAACACCCGTCAGTACGCACTGTAATAGAGATACAGACCGCAGTGTAAACACCCGTCAGTACGCACTGTAATAGAGATATAGACCGCAGTGTAAACACCCGTCAGTACGCACTGTAATAGAGATATAGACCGCAGTGTAAACACCCGTCAGTACGCACTGTAATAGAGATATAGACCGCAGTGTAAACACCTGTCAGTACGCACTGTAATAGGGATATAGACCGCAGTGTAAACACCCGTCAGTACGCACTGTAATAGAGATATAGACCGCAGTGTAAACACCCGTCAGTACGCACTGTAATAGAGATATAGACCGCAGTGTAAACACCCGTCAGTACGCACTGTAATAGGGATATAGACCGCAGTGTAAACACCCGTCAGTACGCACTGTAATAGAGATATAGACCGCAGTGTAAACACCCGTCAGTACGCACTGTAATAGAGATATAGACCGCAGTGTAAACACCCGTCAGTACGCACTGTAATAGAGATATAGACCGCAGTGTAAACACCCGTCAGTACGCACTGTAATAGAGATATAGACCGCAGTGTAAACACCCGTCAGTACGCACTGTAATAGAGATATAGACCGCAGTGTAAACACCCGTCAGTACGCACTGTAATAGAGATATAGACCGCAGTGTAAACACCCATCAGTACGCACTGTAATAGGGATATAGACCGCAGTGTAAACACCCGTCAGTACGCACTGTAATAGAGATATAGACCGCAGTGTAAACACCCGTCAGTACGCACTGTAATAGGGATATAGACCGCAGTGTAAACACCTGTCAGTACGCACTGTAATAGGGATATAGACCGCAGTGTAAACACCCGTCAGTACGCACTGAAATAGGGATATAGACCGCAGTGTAAACACCCGTCAGTACGCACTGTAATAGGGATATAGACCGCAGTGTAAACACCCGTCAGTACGCACTGTAATAGAGATATAGACCGCAGTGTAAACACCCGTCAGTACGCACTGTAATAGGGATATAGACCGCAGTGTAAACACCCGTCAGTACGCACTGTAATAGAGATATAGACCGCAGTGTAAACACCCGTCAGTACGCACTGTAATAGAGATATAGACCGCAGTGTAAACACCCGTCAGTACGCACTGTAATAGGGATATAGACCGCAGTGTAAACACCCGTCAGTACGCACTGTAATAGAGATATAGACCGCAGTGTAAACACCCGTCAGTACGCACTGTAATAGAGATATAGACCGCAGTGTAAACACCCGTCAGTACGCACTGTAATAGGGATATAGACCGCAGTGTAAACACCCGTCAGTACGCACTGTAATAGGGATATAGACCGCAGTGTAAACACCTGTCAGTACGCACTGTAATAGAGATATAGACCGCAGTGTAAACACCCGTCAGTACGCACTGTAATAGAGATATAGACCGCAGTGTAAACACCCGTCAGTACGCACTGTAATAGGGATATAGACCGCAGTGTAAACACCCGTCAGTACGCACTGTAATAGAGATATAGACCGCAGTGTAAACACCCGTCAGTACGCACTGTAATAGGGATATAGACCGCAGTGTAAACACCCGTCAGTACGCACTGTAATAGGGATATAGACCACAGTGTAAACACACGTCAGTACGTACTGTAATAGGGATATAGACCGCAGTGTAAACACCCGTCAGTACGCACTGTAATAGAGATATAGACTGCAGTGTAAACACCCGTCAGTATGCACTGTAATAGAGATATAGACCGCAGTGTAAACACCCGTCAGTACGCACTGTAATAGAGATATAGACCGCAGTGTAAACACCCGTCAGTACGCAGTGTAATAGAGATATAGACCGCAGTGTAACCACCCGTCTGTACGCACTGTAATAGAGATATAGACCGCAGTGTAAACACCCGTCAGTACGCAGTGTATGAGAGATATAGACCGCAGTGTAAACACCCGTCAGTACGCACTGTAATAGAGATATAGACCGCAGTGTAAACACCCGTCAGTACGCACTGTAATAGAGATATAGACCGCAGTGTAAACACCCGTCAGTACGCACTGTAATAGAGATATAGACCGCAGTGTAAACACCCGTCAGTACGCACTGTAATAGAGATATAGACCGCAGTGTAAACACCCATCAGTACGCACTGTAATAGAGATATAGACCGCAGTGTAAACACCCGTCAGTACGCACTGTAATAGAGATATAGACCGCAGTGTAAACACCCGTCAGTACGCACTGTAATAGAGATATAGACCGCAGTGTAAACACCCGTCAGTACGCAC
Organism: Mustelus asterias; assembly: GCF_964213995.1. NCBI lineage: Eukaryota > Metazoa > Chordata > Chondrichthyes > Carcharhiniformes > Triakidae > Mustelus > Mustelus asterias. The sequence continues at coordinate 65,028 of NW_027591551.1, read as the reverse complement.
TGTAATAGAGATATAGACCGCAGTGTAAACACCCGTCAGTACGCACTGTAATAGGGATATAGACCGCAGTGTAAACACCCGTCAGTACGCACTGTAATAGAGATATAGACCGCAGTGTAAACACCCGTCAGTACGCACTGTAATAGAGATATAGACCGCAGTGTAAACACCCGTCAGTACGCACTGTAATAGAGATATAGACCGCAGTGTAAACACCCGTCAGTACGCACTGTAATAGAGATATAGACCGCAGTGTAAACACCCGTCAGTACGCACTGTAATAGAGATATAGACCGCAGTGTAAACACCCGTCAGTACGCACTGTAATAGAGATATAGACCGCAGTGTAAACACCCGTCAGTACGCACTGTAATAGAGATATAGACCGCAGTGTAAACACCCGTCAGTACGCACTGTAATAGAGATATAGACCGCAGTGTAAACACCCGTCAGTACGCACTGTAATAGAGATATAGACCGCAGTGTAAACACCCGTCAGTACGCACTGTAATAGAGATATAGACCGCAGTGTAAACACCCGTCAGTACGCACTGTAATAGAGATATAGAGCGCAGTGTAAACACCCGTCAGTACGCACTGTAATAGAGATATAGAGCGCAGTGTATACACCCGTCAGGACGCACTGTAATAGGGATATAGACCGCAGTGTAAACACCAGTCAGTACGCACTGTAATAGGGATATAGACCGCAGTGTAAACACCCGTCAGTACGCACTGTAATAGGGATATAGACCGCAGTGTAAACACCGGTCAGTACGCACTGTAATAGAGATATAGACCGCAGTGTAAACACCCGTCAGTACGCACTGTAATAGGGATATAGACCGCAGTGTAAACACCCGTCAGTACGCACTGTAATAGGGATATAGACCACAGTGTAAACACACGTCAGTACGTACTGTAATAGGGATATAGACCGCAGTGTAAACACCCGTCAGTACGCACTGTAATAGAGATATAGACTGCAGTGTAAACACCCGTCAGTATGCACTGTAATAGAGATATAGACCGCAGTGTAAACACCCGTCAGTACGCACTGTAATAGAGATATAGACCGCAGTGTAAACACCCGTCAGTACGCACTGTAATAGAGATATAGACCGCAGTGTAAACACCCATCAGTACGCACTGTAATAGAGATATAGACCGCAGTGTAAACACCCGTCAGTACGCACTGTAATAGAGATATAGACCGCAGTGTAAACACCCGTCAGTACGCACTGTAATAGAGATATAGACCGCAGTGTAAACACCCGTCAGTACGCACTGTAATAGAGATATAGACCGCAGTGTAAACACCCGTCAGTACGCACTGTAATAGGGATATAGACCGCAGTGTAAACACCCGTCAGTACGCACTGTAATAGAGATATAGACCGCAGTGTAAACACCCGTCAGTACGCACTGTAATAGAGATATAGACCGCAGTGTAAACACCCGTCAGTACGCACTGTAATAGAGATATAGACCGCAGTGTAAACACCCGTCAGTACGCACTGTAATAGAGATATAGACCGCAGTGTAAACACCCGTCAGTACGCACTGTAATAGAGATATAGACCGCAGTGTAAACACCCGTCAGTACGCACTGTAATAGAGATATAGACCGCAGTGTAAACACCCGTCAGTACGCACTGTAATAGAGATATAGACCGCAGTGTAAACACCCGTCAGTACGCACTGTAATAGAGATATAGACCGCAGTGTAAACACCCGTCAGTACGCACTGTAATAGAGATATAGACCGCAGTGTAAACACCCGTCAGTACGCACTGTAATAGAGATATAGACCGCAGTGTAAACACCCGTCAGTACGCACTGTAATAGAGATATAGAGCGCAGTGTAAACACCCGTCAGTACGCACTGTAATAGAGATATAGAGCGCAGTGTATACACCCGTCAGGACGCACTGTAATAGGGATATAGACCGCAGTGTAAACACCAGTCAGTACGCACTGTAATAGGGATATAGACCGCAGTGTAAACACCCGTCAGTACGCACTGTAATAGGGATATAGACCGCAGTGTAAACACCGGTCAGTACGCACTGTAATAGAGATATAGACCGCAGTGTAAACACCCGTCAGTACGCACTGTAATAGGGATATAGACCGCAGTGTAAACACCCGTCAGTACGCACTGTAATAGGGATATAGACCACAGTGTAAACACACGTCAGTACGTACTGTAATAGGGATATAGACCGCAGTGTAAACACCCGTCAGTACGCACTGTAATAGAGATATAGACTGCAGTGTAAACACCCGTCAGTATGCACTGTAATAGAGATATAGACCGCAGTGTAAACACCCGTCAGTACGCACTGTAATAGAGATATAGACCGCAGTGTAAACACCCGTCAGTACGCACTGTAATAGAGATATAGACCGCAGTGTAAACACCCGTCAGTACGCACTGTAATAGAGATATAGACCGCAGTGTAACCACCCGTCTGTACGCACTGTAATAGAGATATAGACCGCAGTGTAAACACCCGTCAGTACGCAGTGTATGAGAGATATAGACCGCAGTGTAAATACCCGTCAGTACGCACTGTAATAGAGATATAGACCGCAGTGTAAACACCCGTCAGTACGCACTGTAATAGGGATATAGACCGCAGTGTAAACACCCGTCAGTACGCACTGTAATAGAGATATAGACCGCAGTGTAAACACCCGTCAGTACGCACTGTAATAGAGATATAGACCACAGTGTAAACACCCGTCAGTACGCACTGTAATAGAGATATAGACCGCAGTGTAAACACCCGTCAGTACGCACTGTAATAGAGATATAGACCGCAGTGTAAACACCCGTCAGTACGCACTGTAATAGGGATATAGACCGCAGTGTAAACACCCGTCAGTACGCACTGTAATAGAGATATAGACCGCAGTGTAAACACCCGTCAGTACGCACTGTAATAGAGATATAGACCGCAGTGTAAACACCCGTCAGTACGCACTGTAATAGAGATATAGACCGCAGTGTAAACACCCGTCAGTACGCACTGTAATAGAGATATAGACCGCAGTGTAAACACCCGTCAGTACGCACTGTAATAGGGATATAGACCGCAGTGTAAACACCCGTCAGTACGCACTGTAATAGAGATATAGACCGCAGTGTAAACACCCGTCAGTACGCACTGTAATAGAGATATAGACCGCAGTGTAAACACCCGTCAGTACGCACTGTAATAGAGATATAGACCGCAGTGTAAACACCCGTCAGTACGCACTGTAATAGAGATATAGACCGCAGTGTAAACACCCGTCAGTACGCACTGTCATAGAGATATAGACCGCAGTGTAAACACCCGTCAGTACGCACTGTAATAGAGATATAGACCGCAGTGTAAACACCCGTCAGTACGCACTGTAATAGAGATATAGACCGCAGTGTAAACACCCGTCAGTACGCACTGTAATAGAGATATAGACCGCAGTGTAAACACCCGTCAGTACGCACTGTAATAGGGATATAGACCGCAGTGTAAACACCCGTCAGTACGCACTGTAATAGGGATATAGACCGCAGTGTAAACACCCGTCAGTACGCACTGTAATAGGGATATAGACCGCAGTGTAAACACCCGTCAGTACGCACTGTAATAGGGATATGGACCGCAGTGTAAACACCCGTCAGGACGCACTGTTATAGAGATATAGACCGCAGTGTAAACACCCGTCAGTACGCACTGTAATAGGGATATAGACCGCAGTGTAAACACCCGTCAGTACGCACTGTAATAGGGATATAGACCGCAGTGTAAACACCCATCAGTGCGCACTGTAATAGGGATATAGACCGCAGTGTAAACACCCGTCAGTACGCACTGTAATAGAGATATAGACCGCAGTGTAAACACCCGTCAGTACGCACTGTAATAGAGATATAGACCGCAGTGTAAACACCCGTCAGTACGCACTGTAATCGAGATATAGACCGCAGTGTAAACACCCGTCAGTACGCACTGTAATAGGGATATAGACCGCAGTGTAAACACCCGTCAGTACGCACTGTAATAGGGATATAGACCGCAGTGTAAACACCCGTCAGTACGCACTGTAATAGAGATATAGACCGTAGTGTAAACACCCGTCAGTACGCACTGTAATAGAGATATAGACCGCAGTGTAAACACACGTCAGTACGCACTGTAATCGAGATATAGACCGCAGTGTAAACACCCGTCAGTACGCACTGTAATAGGGATATAGACCGCAGTGTAAACACCCGTCAGTACGCACTGTAATAGGGATATAGACCGCAGTGTAAACACCCGTCAGTACGCACTGTAATAGAGATATAGACCGCAGTGTAAACACACGTCAGTACGCACTGTAATAGAGATATAGACCGCAGTGTAAACACCCGTCAGTACGCACTGTAATAGGGATATAGACCGCAGTGTAAACACCCGTCAGTACGCACTGTAATAGAGATATAGACCGCAGTGTAAACACACGTCAGTACGCACTGTAATCGAGATATAGACCGCAGTGTAAACACCCGTCAGTACGCACTGTAATAGGGATATAGACCGCAGTGTAAACACCCGTCAGTACGCACTGTAATAGAGATATAGACCGCAGTGTAAACACCCGTCAGTACGCACTGTAATAGAGATATAGACCGCAGTGTAAACACACGTCAGTACGCACTGTAATCGAGATATAGACCGCAGTGTAAACACCCGTCAGTACGCACTGTAATAGGGATATAGACCGCAGTGTAAACACCCGTCAGTACGCACTGTAATAGAGATATAGACCGCAGTGTAAACACCCGTCAGTACGCACTGTAATAGGGATATAGACCGCAGTGTAAACACCCGTCAGTACGCACTGTAATAGAGATATAGACCGCAGTGTAAACACACGTCAGTTCGCACTGTAAAAGGGATATAGACCGCAGTGTAAACACCCGTCAGTACGCACTGTAATCGAGATATAGACCGCAGTGTAAACACCCGTCAGTACGCACTGTAATAGGGATATAGACCGCAGTGTAAACACCCGTCAGTACGCACTGTAATAGAGATATAGACCGCAGTGTAAACACCCGTCAGTACGCACTGTAATAGGGATATAGACTGCAGTGTAAACACCCGTCAGTACGCACTGTAATAGGGATATAGACCGCAGTGTAAACACCCGTCAGTACGCACTGTAATAGAGATATAGACCGCAGTGTAAACACCCGTCAGTACGCACTGTAATAGGGATATAGACCGCAGTGTAAACACCCGTCAGTACGCACTGTAATAGAGATATAGACCGCAGTGTAAACACCCGTCAGTACGCACTGTAATAGAGATATAGACCGCAGTGTAAACACCCGTCAGTACGCACTGTAATAGGGATATAGACCGCAGTGTAAACACCCGTCAGTACGCACTGTAATAGAGATATAGACCGCAGTGTAAACACCCGTCAGTACGCACTGTAATAGAGATATAGACCGCAGTGTAAACACCCGTCAGGACGCACTGTTATAGAGATATAGACCGCAGTGTAAACACCCGTCAGTACGCACTGTAATAGGGATATAGACCGCAGTGTAAACACCCGTCAGTACGCACTGTAATAGGGATATAGACCGCAGTGTAAACACCCATCAGTGCGCACTGTAATAGGGATATAGACCGCAGTGTAAACACCCGTCAGTACGCACTGTAATAGAGATATAGACCGCAGTGTAAACACCCGTCAGTACGCACTGTAATAGAGATATAGACCGCAGTGTAAACACCCGTCAGTACGCACTGTAATCGAGATATAGACCGCAGTGTAAACACCCGTCAGTACGCACTGTAATAGGGATATAGACCGCAGTGTAAACACCCGTCAGTACGCACTGTAATAGGGATATAGACCGCAGTGTAAACACCCGTCAGTACGCACTGTAATAGAGATATAGACCGTAGTGTAAACACCCGTCAGTACGCACTGTAATAGAGATATAGACCGCAGTGTAAACACACGTCAGTACGCACTGTAATAGAGATATAGACCGCAGTGTAAACACCCGTCAGTACGCACTGTAATAGGGATATAGACCGCAGTGTAAACACCCGTCAGTACGCACTGTAATAGAGATATAGACCGCAGTGTAAACACCCATCAGTACGCACTGTAATAGAGATATAGACCGCAGTGTAAACACCCGTCAGTACGCACTGTAATAGTGATATAGACCGCAGTGTAAACACCCGTCAGTACGCACTGTAATAGAGATATAGACCGCATAGTAAACACCCGTCAGTACGCACTGTAATAGAGATATAGACCGCATAGTAAACACCCGTCAGTACGCACTGTAATAGAGATATAGACCGCAGTGTAAACACCCGTCAGTACGCACTGTAATAGAGATATAGACCGCATAGTAAACACCCGTCAGTACGCACTGTAATAGGGATATAGACCGCGGTGTAAACACCCATCAGTACGCACTGTAATAGGGATATAGACCGCAGTGTAAACACCCGTCAGTACGCACTGTAATAGAGATATAGTCCGCGGTGTAAACACCCGTCAGTACGCACTGTCATAGAGATATAGACCGCAGTGTAAACACCCGTCAGTACGCACTGTAATAGGGATATAGACCGCAGTGTAAACATCCGTCAGTACGCACTGTAATAGAGATATAGACCGCAGTGTAAACACCCGTCAGTACGCACTGTAATAGAGATATAGACCGCAGTGTAAACACCCGTCAGTACGCACTGTAATAGAGATATAGACCGCAGTGTAAACACCCGTCAGTACGCACTGTAATAGAGATATAGACCGCAGTGTAAACACCCGTCAGTACGCACTGTAATAGGGATATAGACCGCAGTGTAAACACCCGTCAGTACGCAATGTAATAGAGATATAGACCGCAGTGTAAACACCCGTCAGTACGCACTGTAATAGAGATATAGACCGCAGTGTAAACACCCGTCAGTACGCACTGTAATAGGGATATAGACCGCAGTGTAAACACCCGTCAGTACGCACTGTAATAGAGATATAGACCGCAGTGTAAACACCCGTCAGTACGCACTGTAATAGGGATATAGACCGCAGTGTAAACACCCGTCAGTACGCACTGTAATAGGGATATAGACCGCAGTGTAAACACCCGTCAGTACGCACTGTAATAGAGATATAGACTGCAGTGTAAACACCCGTCAGTACGCACTGTAATAGAGATATAGACCGCAGTGTAAACACCCGTCAGTACGCACTGTAATAGAGATATAGACCGCAGTGTAAACACCCGTCAGTACGCACTGTAATAGAGATATAGACCGCAGTGTAAACACCCGTCAGTACGCACTGTAATAGAGATATAGACCGCAGTGTAAACACCCGTCAGTACGCACTGTAATAGGTATATAGACCGCAGTGTAAACACCCGTCAGTACGCACTGTAATAGAGATATAGACCGCAGTGTAAACACCCGTCAGTACGCACTGTAATAGGGATATAGACCGCAGTGTAAACACCCGTCAGTACGCACTGTAATAGAGATATAGACCGCAGTGTAAACACCCGTCAGTACGCACTGTAATAGAGATATAGACCGCAGTGTAAACACCCGTCAGAACGCACTGTAATAGAGATATAGACCGCAGTGTAAACACCCGTCAGTACGCACTGTAATAGGGATATAGACCGCAGTGTCAACATCCGTCAGTACGCACTGTAATAGAGATATTGACCGCAGTGTAAACACCCGTCAGTACGCACTGTAATAGAGGTATAGACCGCAGTGTAAACACCCGTCAGTACGCACTGTAATAGGGATATAGACCGCAGTGTAAACACCCGTCAGTACGCACTGTAATAGAGATATAGACCGCAGTGTAAACACCCGTCAGTACGCACTGTAATAGAGATATAGACCGCAGTGTAAACACCCGTCAGTACGCACTGTAATAGGGATATAGACCGCAGTGTAAACACCCGTCAGTACGCACTGTAATAGGGATATAGACCGCAGTGTAAACACCCGTCAGTACGCACTGTAATAGAGATATAGACCACAGTGTAAACACCCGTCAGTACGCACTGTAATAGAGATATAGACCGCAGTGTAAACACCCGTCAGTACGCACTGTAATAGGGATATAGACCGCAGTGTAAACACCCGTCAGTACGCACTGTAATAGAGATATAGACCACAGTGTAAACACCCGGCAGTACGCACTGTAATAGGGATATAGACCGCAGTGTAAACACCCGTCAGTACGCACTGTAATAGAGATATAGACCGCAGTGTAAACACCCGTCAGTACGCACTGTATTAGAGATATAGACCGCAGTGTAAACACCCGTCAGTACGCACTGTAATAGAGATATAGACCGCAGTGTAAACACCCGTCAGTACGGACTGTAATAGAGATATAGACTGCAGTGTAAACACCCATCAGTACGCACTGTAATAGAGATATAGACCGCAGTGTAAACACCCGTCAGTACGCACTGTAATAGGGATATAGACCGCAGTGTAAACACCCGTCAGTACGCACTGTAATAGAGATATAGACCGCAGTGTAAACACCCGTCAGTACGCACTGTAATAGGGATATAGACCACAGTGTAAACACCCGTCAGTACACACTGTAATAGAGATATAGACCGCAGTGTAAACACCCGTCAGTACGCACTGTAATAGGGATATAGACCGCAGTGTAAACACCCGTCAGTACGCACTGTAATAGGGATATAGACCGCAGTGTAAACACCCGTCAGTACGCACTGTAATAGGGATATAGACCGCAGTGCAAACACCCGTCAGTACGCACTGTAATAGAGATATAGACCGCAGTGTAAACACCCGTCAGTACGCACTGTAATAGGGATACAGACCGCAGTGTAAACACCCGTCAGTACGCACTGTAATAGGGATATATACCGCAGTGTAAACACCCGTCAGTACGCACTGTAATAGGGATATAGACCGCAGTGTAAACACCCGTCAGTACACACAGTAATAGGGATATAGACCGCAGTGTAAACACCCGTCAGTACGCACTGTAATAGGGATATAGACCGCAGTGTAAACACCCGTCAGTACGCACTGTAATAGAGATATAGACCGCAGTGTAAACACCCGTCAGTACGCACTGTAATAGAGATATAGACCACAGTGTAAACACCCGTCAGTACGCACTGAAATAGGGATATAGACCGCAGTGTAAACACCCGTCAGTACGCACTGTAATAGAGATATAGACCGCAGTGTAAACACCCGTCAGTACGCACTGTAATAGAGATATGGACCGCAGTGTAAACACCCGTCAGTGCGCACTGTAATAGAGATATAGACCGCAGTGTAAACACCCGTCAGTACGCACTGTAATAGGGATATAGACCGCAGTGTAAACACCCGTCAGTGCGCACTGTAATAGAGATATAGACCGCAGTGTAAACACCCGTCAGTACGCACTGTAATAGAGATATAGACCGCAGTGTAAACACCCGTCAGTACGCACTGTAATAGAGATATAGACCGCAGTGTAAACACCCGTCAGTACGCACTGTAATAGAGATATAGACCGCAGTGTAAACACCCGTCAGTACGCACTGTAATAGAGATATAGACCGCAGTGTAAACACCCGTCAGTACGCACTGTAATAGAGATATAGACCGCAGTGTAAACACCCGTCAGTACGCACTGTAATAGGGATATAGACCGCAGTGTAAACACCCGTCAGTATGCACTGTAACAGGGATATAGACCGCAGTGTAAACACCCGTCAGTACGCACTGTAATAGAGATATAGACCGCAGTGTAAACACCCGTCAGTACGCACTGTAATAGAGATATAGACAGCAGTGTAAACACCCGGCAGTACGCACTGTAATAGAGATATAGACCGCAGTGTAAACACCCATCAGTACGCACTGTAATAGGGATATAGACCGCAGTGTAAACACCCGTCAGTACGCACTGTAATTTGGAGATAGACCGCAGTGTAAACACCCGTCAGTACGCACTGTAATAGAGATATAGACCGCAGTGTAAACACCCGTCAGTACGCACTGTAATAGGGATATAGACCGCGGTGTAAACACCCGTCAGTACGCACTGTAATAGGGATATAGACCGCAGTGTAAACACCCGTCAGTACGCACTGTAATAGAGATATAGACCGCGGTGTAAACACCCGTCAGTACGCACTGTAATAGAGATATAGACCGCAGTGTAAACACCCGTCAGTACGCACTGTAATAGGGATATAGACCGCAGTGTAAACATCCGTCAGTACGCACTGTAATAGAGATATAGACCACAGTGTAAACACCCGTCAGTACGCACTGTAATAGAGATATAGACCGCAGTGTAAACACCCGTCAGTACGCACTGTAATAGAGATATAGACTGCAGTGTAAACACCCGTCAGTACGCACTGTAATAGAGATATAGACCGCAGTGTAAACACCCGTCAGTACGCACTGTAATAGGGATATAGACCGCAGTGTAAACACCCGTCAGTACGCACTGTAATAGAGATATAGACCGCAGTGTAAACACCCGTCAGTACGCACTGTAATAGAGATATAGACCGCAGTGTAAACACCCGTCAGTACGCACTGTAATAGGGATATAGACCGCAGTGTAAACACCCGTCAGTACGCACTGTAATAGAGATATAGACCGCCGTGTAAACACCCGTCAGTACGCACTGTAATAGAGATATAGACCGCAGTGTAAACACCCGTCAGTACGCACTGTAATAGGGATATAGACCGCAGTGTAAACACCCGTCAGTACGCACTGTAATAGAGATATAGACCGCAGTGTAAACACCCGTCAGTACGCACTGTATTAGGGATATAGACCGCAGTGTAAACACCCATCAGTACGCACTGTAATAGGGATATAGACCGCAGTGTAAACACCCGTCAGTACGCACTGTAATAGAGATATGGACCGCAGTGTAAACACCCGTCAGTACGCACTGTAATAGAGATATAGACTGCAGTGTAAACACAGGTCAGTACGCACTGTAATAGAGATATAGACCGCAGTGTAAACACCCGTCAGTACGCACTGTAATAGAGATATAGACCGCAGTGTAAACACCCGTCAGTACGCACTGTAATAGAGATATAGACCGCAGTGTAAACACCCGTCAGAACGCACTGTAATAGAGATATAGACCGCAGTGTAAACACCCGTCAGTACGCACTGTAATAGAGATATAGACCGCAGTGTAAACACCCGTCAGTACGCACTGTAATAGAGATATAGACCGCAGTGTAAACACCCGTCAGTACGCACTGTAATAGGGATATAGACCGCAGTGTAAACACCCGTCAGTACGCACTGTAATAGAGATATAGACCGCAGTGTAAACACCCGTCAGTACGCACTGTAATAGGGATATAGACCGCAGTGTAAACACCCGTCAGTACGCACTGTAATAGAGATATAGACCGCAGTGTAAACACCCGTCAGTACGCACTGTAATAGAGATATAGACCGCGGTGTAAACACCCGTCAGTACGCACTGTAATAGAGATATAGACCGCAGTGTAAACACCCGTCAGTACGCACTGTAATAGGGATATAGACCGCAGTGTCAACATCCGTCAGTACGCACTGTAATAGAGATATTGACCGCAGTGTAAACACCCGTCAGTACGCACTGTGATAGAGATATAGACCGCAGTGTAAACACCCGTCAGTACGCACTGTAATAGAGATATATACCGCAGTGTAAACACCCGTCAGTACGCAGTGTAATAGAGATATAGACCGCAGTGTAAACACCCGTCAGTACGCACTGTAATAGGGATATAGACCGCAGTGTAAACACCCGTCAGTACGCACTGTAATAGAGATATAGACCGCAGTGTAAACACCCGTCAGTACGCACTGTAATAGAGATATAGACCACAGTGTAAACACCCGTCAGTACGCACTGTAATAGAGATATAGACCGCAGTGTAAACACCCGTCAGTACGCACTGTAATAGGGATATAGACCGCAGTGTAAACACCCGTCAGTACGCACTGTAATAGAGATATAGACCGCAGTGTAAACACCCGTCAGTACGCACTGTAATAGGGATATAGACCGCAGTGTAAACACCCGTCAGTACGCACTGTAATAGGGATATAGACCGCAGTGTAAACACCCGTCAGTACGCACTGTAATAGAGATATAGACCACACTGTAAACACCCGTCAGTACGCACTGTAATAGAGATATAGACCGCAGTGTAAACACCCGTCAGTACGCACTGTAATAGGGATATAGACCGCAGTGTAAACACCCGTCAGTACGCACTGTAATAGAGATATAGACCACAGTGTAAACACCCGTCAGTACGCACTGTAATAGGGATATAGACCGCAGTGTAAACACCCGTCAGTACGCACTGTAATAGAGATATAGACCGCAGTGTAAACACCCGTCAGTACGCACTGTATTAGAGATATAGACCGCAGTGTAAACACCCGTCAGTACGCACTGTAATAGAGATATAGACCGCAGTGTAAACACCCGTCAGTACGGACTGTAATAGAGATATAGACTGCAGTGTAAACACCCATCAGTACGCACTGTAATAGAGATATAGACCGCAGTGTAAACACCCGTCAGTACGCACTGTAATAGGGATATAGACCGCAGTGTAAACACCCGTCAGTACGCACTGTAATAGAGATATAGACCGCAGTGTAAACACCCGTCAGTACGCACTGTAATAGGGATATAGACCACAGTGTAAACACCCGTCAGTACGCACTGTAATAGAGATATAGACCGCAGTGTAAACACCCGTCAGTACGCACTGTAATAGGGATATAGACCGCAGTGTAAACACCCGTCAGTACGCACTGTAATAGGGATATAGACCGCAGTGTAAACACCCGTCAGTACGCACTGTAATAGGGATATAGACCACAGTGTAAACACCCGTCAGTACGCACTGTAATAGAGATATAGACCGCAGTGTAAACACCCGTCAGTACGCACTGTAATAGGGATACAGACCGCAGAGTAAACACCCGTCAGTACGCACTGTAATAGGGATATATACCGCAGTGTAAACACCCGTCAGTACGCACTGTAATAGGGATATAGACCGCAGTGTAAACACCCGTCAGTACGCACAGTAATAGGGATATAGACCGCAGTGTAAAAACCCGTCAGTACGCACTGTAATAGGGATATAGACCGCAGTGTAAACACCCGTCAGTACGCACTGTAATAGAGATATAGACCGCAGTGTAAACACCCGTCAGTACGCACTGTAATAGAGATATAGACCACAGTGTAAACACCCGTCAGTACGCACTGTAATAGAGATATAGACCGCAGTGTAAACACCCGTCAGTACGCACTGTAATAGGGATATAGACCGCAGTGTAAACACCCGTCAGTACGCACTGTAATAGGGATATAGACCGCAGTGTAAACACCCGTCAGTACGCACTGTAATAGAGATATAGACCGCAGTGTAAACACCCGTCAGTACGCACTGAAATAGAGATATAGACCGCAGTGTAAACACCCGTCAGTACGCACTGTAATAGGGATATAGACCACAGTGTAAAAACCCGTCAGTACGCACTGTAATAGAGATATAGACCGCAGTGTAAACACCCGTCAGTACGCACTGTAATAGGGATATAGACCGCAGTGTAAACACCCGTCAGTGCGCACTGTAATAGAGATATAGACGGCAGTGTAAACACCCGTCAGTACGCACTGTAATAGGGATATAGACCGCAGTGTAAACACCCGTCAGTGCGCACTGTAATAGAGATATAGACCGCAGTGTAAACACCCGTCAGTACGCACTGTAATAGAGATATAGACCGCAGTGTAAACACCCGTCAGTACGCACTGTAATAGAGATATAGACCGCAGTGTAAACACCCGTCAGTACGCACTGTAATAGAGATATAGACCGCAGTGTAAACACCCGTCAGTACGCACTGTAATAGAGATATAGACCGCAGTGTAAACACCCGTCAGTACGCACTGTAATAGAGATATAGACCGCAGTGTAAACACCCGTCAGTACGCACTGTAATAGAGATATAGACCGCAGTGTAAACACCCGTCAGTATGCACTGTAACAGGGATATAGACCGCAGTGTAAACACCCGTCAGTACGCACTGTAATAGAGATATAGACCGCAGTGTAAACACCCGTCAGTACGCACTGTAATAGAGATATAGACAGCAGTGTAAACACCCGTCAGTACGCACTGTAATAGAGATATAGACCGCAGTGTAAACACCCATCAGTACGCACTGTAATAGGGATATAGACCGCAGTGTAAACACCCGTCAGTACGCACTGTAATTTGGAGATAGACCGCAGTGTAAACACCCGTCAGTACGCACTGTAATAGGGATATAGACCGCAGTGTAAACACCCGTCAGTACGCACTGTAATAGAGATATAGACCGCAGTGTAAACACCCGTCAGTACGCACTGTAATAGGGATATAGACCGCAGTGTAAACACCCGTCAGTACGCACTGTAATAGAGATATAGACCGCAGTGTAAACATCCGTCAGTACGCACTGTAATAGAGATATAGACCGCAGTGTAAACACCCGTCAGTACGCATTGTAATAGGGATATAGACCGCAGTGTAAACACCCGTCAGTACGCACTGTAATAGAGATATAGACCGCAGTGTAAACACCCGTCAGTACGCACTGTAATAGAGATATAGACCGCAGTGTAAACACCCGTCAGTACGCACTGTAATAGAGATATAGACCGCAGTGTAAACACCCGTCAGTATGCACTGTAACAGGGATATAGACCGCAGTGTAAACACCCGTCAGTACGCACTGTAATAGAGATATAGACCGCAGTGTAAACACCCGTCAGTACGCACTGTAATAGAGATATAGACAGCAGTGTAAACACCCGTCAGTACGCACTGTAATAGAGATATAGACCGCAGTGTAAACACCCATCAGTACGCACTGTAATAGGGATATAGACCGCAGTGTAAACACCCGTCAGTACGCACTGTAATTTGGAGATAGACCGCAGTGTAAACACCCGTCAGTACGCACTGTAATAGGGATATAGACCGCAGTGTAAACACCCGTCAGTACGCACTGTAATAGGGATATAGACCGCAGTGTAAACACCCGTCAGTACGCACTGTAACAGGGATATAGACCGCAGTGTAAACACCCGTCAGTACGCACTGTAACAGGGATATAGACCGCAGTGTAAACACCCATCAGTACGCACTGTAACAGGGATATAGACCGCAGTGTAAACACCCGTCAGTACGCACTGTAATAGGGATATAGACCGCAGTGTAAACACCCGTCAGTACGCACTGTAATAGAGATATAGACCGCAGTGTAAACACCCGTCAGTACGCACTGTAATGGGGATATAGACCGCAGTGTAAACACCCGTCAGTACGCACTGTAATAGAGATATAGACCGCAGTGTAAACACCCGTCAGTACGTACTGTAATAGAGATATAGACCGCAGTGTAAACACCCGTCAGTACGCACTGTAATAGAGATATAGACCGCGGTGTAAACACCCGTCAGTACGCACTGTAATAGAGATATAGACCGCGGTGTAAACACCCGTCAGTACGCACTGTAATAGAGATATAGACCGCAGTGTAAACACCCGTCAGTACGCACTGTAATAGAGATATAGACCGCAGTGTAAACACCCATCTGTACGCACTGTAATAGGGATATAGACCGCAGTGTAAACACCGTTCAGTACGCACTGTAATAGAGATATAGACCGCAGTGTAAACACCCGTCAGTACGCACTGTAATAGAGATATAGACCGCAGTGTAAACACCCATCAGTACGCACTGTAATAGGGATATCGACCGCAGTGTAAACACCCGTCAGTACGCACTGTAATAGAGATATAGACCGCAGTGTAAACACCCGTCAGTACGCACTGTAATAGGGATATAGACCGCAGTGTAAACACCAGTCAGTACGCACTGTAATGGAGATATAGACCGCAGTGTAAACACCCGTCAGTACGCACTGTAATAGGGATATAGACCGCAGTGTAAACACCCGTCAGTACGCACTGTAATAGGGATATAGACCGCAGTGTAAACACCCGTCAGTACGCACTGTAATAGGGATATAGACCGCAGTGTAAACACCCGTCAGTACGCACTGTAATAGAGATATAGACCACAGTGTAAACACCCGTCAGTACGCACTGTAATAGGGATATAGACCGCAGTGTAAACACCAGTCAGTACGCACTGTAATAGGGATATAGACCGCAGTGTAAACACCAGTCAGTACGCACTGTAATAGAGATATAGACCGCAGTGTAAACACCCGTCAGTACGCACTGTAATAGGGATATAGACCGCAGTGTAAACACCCGTCAGTACGCACTGTAATAGGGATATAGACCGCAGTGTAAACACCAGTCAGTACGCACTGTAATAGGGATATAGACCGCAGTGTAAACACCAGTCAGTACGCACTGTAATAGAGATATAGACCGCAGTGTAAACACCCGTCAGTACGCACTGTAATAGGGATATAGACCGCAGTGTAAACACCCGTCAGTACGCACTGTAATAGGGATACAGACCGCAGTGTAAACACCAGTCAGTACGCACTGTAATCGAGATATAGACCGCAGTGTAAACACCCGTCAGTACGCACTGTAATAGAGATATAGACCGCAGTGTAAACACCCGTCAGTACGCACTGTAATAGAGATATAGACCGCAGTGTAAACACCCGTCAGTACGCACTGTAATAGGGATATAGACCGCAGTGTAAACACCCGTCAGTACGCACTGTAATAGAGATATAGACCGCAGTGTAAACACCCGTCAGTACGCACTGTAATAGGGATATAGACCGCAGTGTAAACACCCATCAGTACACACTGTAATAGGGATATAGACCGCAGTGTAAACACCAGTCAGTACGCACTGTAATAGGGATATAGAGCGCAGTGTAAACACCCGTCAGTACGCACTGTAATAGGGATATAGACCGCAGTGTAAACACCCGTCAGTACGCACTGTAACAGGGATATAGACCGCAGTGTTAACACTCGTCAGTACGCACTAAAATAGGGATATAGACCGCAGTGTAAACACCCGTCAGTACGCACTGTAATAGAGATATAGACCGCAGTGTAAACACCCGTCGGTACGCACTGTAATAGAGATATAGACCGCAGTGTAAACACCCGTCAGTACGCACTGTAATAGGGATATAGACCGCAGTGTAAACACCCATCAGTACACACTGTAATAGGGATATAGACCGCAGTGTAAACACCAGTCAGTACGCACTGTAATAGGGATATAGAGCGCAGTGTAAACACCCGTCAGTACGCACTGTAATAGGGATATAGACCGCAGTGTAAACACCCGTCAGTACGCACTGTAATAGGGATATAGACCGCAGTGTAAACACCCGTCAGTACGCACTGTAATAGGGATATAGACCGCAGTGTTAACACTCGTCAGTACGCACTAAAATAGGGATATAGACCGCAGTGTAAACACCCGTCAGTACGCACTGTAATAGAGATATAGACCACAGTGTAAACACCCGTCGGTACGCACTGTAATAGAGATATAGACCGCAGTGTAAACACCCGTCAGTACGCACTGTAATAGAGATATAGACCGCAGTGTAAACACCCGTCAGTACGCACTGTAATAGGGATATAGACCGCAGTGTAAACACCCGTCAGTACGCACTGTAATAGAGATATAGACCGCAGTGTAAACACCCGTCAGTACGCACTGTAATAGGGATATAGACCGCAGTGTAAACACCCGTCAGTACGCACTGTAACAGGGATATAGACCGCAGTGTAAACACCCATCAGTACGCACTGTAACAGGGATATAGACCGCAGTGTAAACACCCGTCAGTACGCACTGTAATAGGGATATAGACCGCAGTGTAAACACCCGTCAGTACGCACTGTAATAGAGATATAGACCGCAGTGTAAACACCCGTCAGTACGCACTGTAATGGGGATATAGACCGCAGTGTAAACACCCGTCAGTACGCACTGTAATAGAGATATAGACCGCAGTGTAAACACCCGTCAGTACGTACTGTAATAGAGATATAGACCGCAGTGTAAACACCCGTCAGTACGCACTGTAATAGAGATATAGACCGCGGTGTAAACACCCGTCAGTACGCACTGTAATAGAGATATAGACCGCGGTGTAAACACCCGTCAGTACGCACTGTAATAGAGATATAGACCGCAGTGTAAACACCCGTCAGTACGCACTGTAATAGAGATATAGACCGCAGTGTAAACACCCATCTGTACGCACTGTAATAGGGATATAGACCGCAGTGTAAACACCCGTCAGTACGCACTGTAATAGAGATATAGACCGCAGTGTAAACACCCGTCAGTACGCACTGTAATAGAGATATAGACCGCAGTGTAAACACCCATCAGTACGCACTGTAATAGGGATATCGACCGCAGTGTAAACACCCGTCAGTACGCACTGTAATAGAGATATAGACCGCAGTGTAAACACCCGTCAGTACGCACTGTAATAGGGATATAGACCGCAGTGTAAACACCAGTCAGTACGCACTGTAATGGAGATATAGACCGCAGTGTAAACACCCGTCAGTACGCACTGTAATAGGGATATAGACCGCAGTGTAAACACCCGTCAGTACGCACTGTAATAGGGATATAGACCGCAGTGTAAACACCCGTCAGTACGCACTGTAATAGGGATATAGACCGCAGTGTAAACACCCGTCAGTACGCACTGTAATAGAGATATAGACCACAGTGTAAACACCCGTCAGTACGCACTGTAATAGGGATATAGACCGCAGTGTAAACACCAGTCAGTACGCACTGTAATAGGGATATAGACCGCAGTGTAAACACCAGTCAGTACGCACTGTAATAGAGATATAGACCGCAGTGTAAACACCCGTCAGTACGCACTGTAATAGGGATATAGACCGCAGTGTAAACACCCGTCAGTACGCACTGTAATAGGGATATAGACCGCAGTGTAAACACCAGTCAGTACGCACTGTAATAGGGATATAGACCGCAGTGTAAACACCAGTCAGTACGCACTGTAATAGAGATATAGACCGCAGTGTAAACACCCGTCAGTACGCACTGTAATAGGGATATAGACCGCAGTGTAAACACCCGTCAGTACGCACTGTAATAGGGATACAGACCGCAGTGTAAACACCAGTCAGTACGCACTGTAATCGAGATATAGACCGCAGTGTAAACACCCGTCAGTACGCACTGTAATAGAGATATAGACCGCAGTGTAAACACCCGTCAGTACGCACTGTAATAGAGATATAGACCGCAGTGTAAACACCCGTCAGTACGCACTGTAATAGGGATATAGACCGCAGTGTAAACACCCGTCAGTACGCACTGTAATAGAGATATAGACCGCAGTGTAAACACCCGTCAGTACGCACTGTAATAGGGATATAGACCGCAGTGTAAACACCCATCAGTACACACTGTAATAGGGATATAGACCGCAGTGTAAACACCAGTCAGTACGCACTGTAATAGGGATATAGAGCGCAGTGTAAACACCCGTCAGTACGCACTGTAATAGGGATATAGACCGCAGTGTAAACACCCGTCAGTACGCACTGTAACAGGGATATAGACCGCAGTGTTAACACTCGTCAGTACGCACTAAAATAGGGATATAGACCGCAGTGTAAACACCCGTCAGTACGCACTGTAATAGAGATATAGACCGCAGTGTAAACACCCGTCGGTACGCACTGTAATAGAGATATAGACCGCAGTGTAAACACCCGTCAGTACGCACTGTAATAGGGATATAGACCGCAGTGTAAACACCCATCAGTACACACTGTAATAGGGATATAGACCGCAGTGTAAACACCAGTCAGTACGCACTGTAATAGGGATATAGAGCGCAGTGTAAACACCCGTCAGTACGCACTGTAATAGGGATATAGACCGCAGTGTAAACACCCGTCAGTACGCACTGTAATAGGGATATAGACCGCAGTGTAAACACCCGTCAGTACGCACTGTAATAGGGATATAGACCGCAGTGTTAACACTCGTCAGTACGCACTAAAATAGGGATATAGACCGCAGTGTAAACACCCGTCAGTACGCACTGTAATAGAGATATAGACCACAGTGTAAACACCCGTCGGTACGCACTGTAATAGAGATATAGACCGCAGTGTAAACACCCGTCAGTACGCACTGTAATAGAGATATAGACCGCAGTGTAAACACCCGTCAGTACGCACTGTAATAGGGATATAGACCGCAGTGTAAACACCCGTCAGTACGCACTGTAATAGAGATATAGACCGCAGTGTAAACACCCGTCAGTACGCACTGTAATAGGGATATAGACCGCAGTGTAAACACCCGTCAGTACGCACTGTAATAGAGATATAGACCGCAGTGTAAACACCCGTCAGTACGCACTGTAATAGAGATATAGACCACAGTGTAAACACCCATCAGTACGCACTGTAATAGAGATATAGACCGCAGTGTAAACACCCAGCAGTACGCACTGTAATAGGGATATAGACCGCAGTGTAAACACCCGTCAGTACGCACTGTAATAGGGATATAGACCGCAGTGTAAACACCCGTCAGTACGCACTGTAATAGGGATATAGACCGCAGTGTAAACACCCGTCAGTACGCACTGTAATAGGGATATAGACCGCAGTGTAAACACCCGTCAGTACGCACTGTAATAGGGATATAGACCGCAGTGTAAACACCCCTCAGTACGCACTGTAATAGAGATATAGACCACAGTGTAAACACCCGTCAGTACGCACTGTAATTGAGATATAGACCGCAGTGTAAACATCCGTCAGTACGCACTGTAATAGGGATATAGACCGCAGTGTAAACACCCGTCAGTACGCACTGTAATAGAGATATAGACCGCAGTGTAAACACCCGTCAGTACGCACTGTAATAGGGATATAGACCGCAGTGTAAACACCCGTCAGTACGCACTGTCATAGGGATAAAGACCGCAGTGTAAACACCCGTCAGTACGCACTGTAATAGAGATATAGACCGCAGTGTAAACACCCGTCAGTACGCACTGTAATAGAGATATAGACCGCAGTGTAAACACCCGTCAGTACGCACTGTAATAGGGATATAGACCGCAGTGTAAACACCCGTCAGTACGCACTGTAATACAGATATAGACCGCAGTGTAAACACCCGTCAGTACGCACTGTAATAGAGATATAGACCGCAGTGTAAACACCCGTCAGTACGCACTGTAACAGGGATATAGACCGCAGTGTAAACACCCGTCAGTACGCACTGTAATAGAGATATAGACCGCAGTGTAAACACCCGTCAGTACGCACTGTAATAGAGATATAGACCGCAGTGTAAACACCCGTCAGTACGCACTGTAATAGGGATATAGACCGCAGTGTAAACACCCGTCAGTACGCACTGTAATACAGATATAGACCGCAGTGTAAACACCTGTCAGTACGCACTGTAATAGAGATATAGACCGCAGTGTAAACACCCGTCAGTACGCACTGTAATAGGGATATAGACCGCAGTGTAAACACCCGTCAGTACGCACTGTAATAGGGATATAGACCGCAGTGTAAACACCCGTCAGTACGCACTGTAATAGAGATATAGACCGCAGTGTAAACACCCGTCAGTACGCACTGTAACAGGGATATAGACCGCAGTGTAAACACCCGTCAGTACGCACTGTAATAGGGATATAGACCGCAGTGTAAACACCCGTCAGGACGCACTGTAATAGAGATATAGACCGCAGTGTAAACACCCGTCAGTACGCACTGTAATAGGGATATAGACCGCAGTGTAAACACCCATCAGTACGCACTGTAATAGAGATATAGACCGCGGTGTAAACACCCGTCAGTACGCACTGTAATAGAGATATAGACCGCAGTGTAAACACCCGTCAGTACGCACTGTAATAGAGATATAGACCGCGGTGTAAACACCCGTCGGTACGCACTGTAATAGAGATATAGACCGCGGTGTAAACACCCGTCAGTACGCACTGTAATAGAGATATAGACCGCAGTGTAAACACCCGTCAGTACGCACTGTAATAGAGATATAGACCGCAGTGTAAACACCCGTCAGTACGCACTGTAATAGAGATATAGACCGCAGTGTAAACACCCGTCAGTACGCACTGTAATAGGGATATAGACCGCAGTGTAAACACCCGTCAGTACGCACTGTAATAGAGATATAGACCGCAGTGTAAACACCCGTCAGTACGCACTGTAATAGGGATATAGACCGCAGTGTAAACACCCGTCAGTACGCACTGTAATAGAGATATAGACCGCAGTGTAAACACCCGTCAGTACGCACTGTAATAGGGATATAGACCGCAGTGTAAATACCCGTCAGTACGCACTGTAATAGAGATATAGACCGCAGTGTAAACACCCGTCAGTACGCACTGTAATAGAGATATAGACCGCGGTGTAAACACCCGTCAGTACGTACTGTAATAGAGATATAGACCGCAGTGTAAACACCCGTCAGTACGCACTGTAATAGAGATATAGACCGCAGTGTAAACACCCGTCAGTACGCACTGTAATAGGGATATAGACCGCAGTGTAAACACCCGTCAGCACGCACTGTAATAGAGATATAGATCGCAGCGTAAACACCCGTCAGTACGCACTGTAATAGAGATATAGACCGCGGTGTAAACACCCGTCGGTACGCACTGTAATAGAGATATAGACCGCGGTGTAAACACCCGTCAGTACGCACTGTAATAGAGATATAGACCGCAGTGTAAACACCCGTCAGTACGCACTGTAATAGAGATATAGACCGCAGTGTAAACACCCATCTGTACGCACTGTAATAGGGATATAGACCGCAGTGTAAACACCCGTCAGTACGCACTGTAATAGAGATATAGACCGCAGTGTAAACACCAGTCAGTACGCAGTGTAATAGAGATATAGACCGCAGTGTAAACACCCATCAGTACGCACTGTAATAGAGATATAGACCGCAGTGTAAACACCCGTCAGTACGCACTGTAATAGAGATATAGACCGCAGTGTAAACACCCGTCAGTACGCACTGTAATAGGGATATCGACCGCAGTGTAAACACCCGTCAGTACGCACTGTAATAGAGATATAGACCGCAGTGTAAACACCCGTCAGTACGCACTGTAATAGGGATATAGACCGCAGTGTAAACACCAGTCAGTACGCACTGTAATGGAGATATAGACCGCAGTGTAAACACCCGTCAGTACACACTGTAATAGGGATATAGACCGCAGTGTAAACACCAGTCAGTACGCACTGTAATAGGGATATAGACCGCAGTGTAAACACCAGTCAGTACGCACTGTAATAGAGATATAGACCGCAGTGTAAACACCCGTCAGTACGCACTGTAATAGGGATATAGACCGCAGTGTAAACACCCGTCAGTACGCACTGTAATAGGCATATAGACCGCAGTGTAAACACCAGTCAGTACGCACTGTAATAGAGATATAGACCGCAGTGTAAACACCCGTCAGTACGCACTGTAATAGAGATATAGACCGCAGTGTAAACACCCGTCAGTACGCACTGTAATAGGGATATAGACTGCAGTGTAAACACCCGTCAGTACGCACTGTAATAGAGATATAGACCGCAGTGTAAACACCCGTCAGTACGCACTGTAATAGGGTTATAGACCGCAGTGTAAACACCCGTCAGTACGCACTGTAATAGGGATATAGACCGCAGTGTAAACACCCATCAGTACACACTGTAATAGGGATATAGACCGCAGTGTAAACACCAGTCAGTACGCACTGTAATAGGGATATAGAGCGCAGTGTAAACACCCGTCAGTACGCACTGTAATAGGGATATAGACCGCAGTGTAAACACCCGTCAGTACGCACTGTAATAGGGATATAGACCGCAGTGTAAACACCCGTCAGTACGCACTGTAATAGAGATATAGACCGCAGTGTAAACACCCGTCAGTACGCACTGTAATAGGGATATAGACCGCAGTGTAAACACCCGTCAGTACGCACTGTAATAGAGATATAGACCACAGTGTCAACACCCGTCAGTACGCACTGTAATAGAGATATAGACCACAGTGTAAACACCCGTCAGTACGCACTGTAAAAGAGATATAGACCGCAGTGTAAACACCCAGCAGTACGCACTGTAATAGGGATATAGACCGCAGTGTAAACACCCGTCAGTACGCACTGTAATAGGGATATAGACCGCAGTGTAAACACCCGTCAGTACGCACTGTAATAGGGAAATAGACCGCAGTGTAAACACCCGTCAGTACGCACTGTAATAGGGATATAGACCGCAGTGTAAACACCCGTCAGTACGCACTGTCATAGGGATAAAGACCGCAGTGTAAACACCCGTCAGTACGCACTGTAATAGAGATATAGACCGCAGTGTAAACACCCGTCAGTACGCACTGTAATAGAGATATAGACCGCAGTGTAAACACCCGTCAGTACGCACTGTAATTGGGATATAGACCGCAGTGTAAACACCCGTCAGTACGCACTGTAATAGGGATATAGACCGCAGTGTAAACACCCGTCAGTACGCACTGTAATAGGGATATAGACCGCAGTGTAAACACCCGTCAGTACGCACTGTCATAGGGATAAAGACCGCAGTGTAAACACCCGTCAGTACGCACTGTAATAGAGATATAGACCGCAGTGTAAACACCCGTCAGTACGCACTGTAATAGAGATATAGACCGCAGTGTAAACACCCGTCAGTACGCACTGTAATAGGGATATAGACCGCAGTGTAAACACCCGTCAGTACGCACTGTAATACAGATATAGACCGCAGTGTAAACACCCGTCAGTACGCACTGTAATAGAGATACAGACCGCAGTGTAAACACCCGTCAGTACGCACTGTAATAGGGATATAGACCGCAGTGTAAACACCCGTCAGTACGCACTGTAATAGAGATATAGACCGCAGTGTAAACACCCGTCAGTACGCACTGTAATAGAGATATAGACCGCAGTGTAAACACCCGTCAGTACGCACTGTAATAGAGATATAGACCGCAGTGTAAACACCCGTCAGTACGCACTGTAATAGGGATATAGACCGCAGTGTAAACACCCGTCAGTACGCACTGTAATAGAGATATAGACCGCAGTGTAAACACCCGTCAGTACGCACTGTAATAGGGATATAGACCGCAGTGTAAACACCCGTCAGTACGCACTGTAATAGAGATATAGACCGCAGTGTAAACACCCGTCAGTACGCACTGTAATAGAGATATAGACCACAGTGTAAACACCCGTCAGTACGCACTGTAATACAGATATAGACCGCAGTGTAAACACCCGTCAGTACGCACTGTAATAGAGATACAGACCGCAGTGTAAACACCCGTCAGTACGCACTGTAATAGGGATATAGACCGCAGTGTAAACACCCGTCAGTACGCACTGTAATAGAGATATAGACCGCAGTGTAAACACCCGTCAGTACGCACTGTAATAGAGATATAGACCGCAGTGTAAACACCCGTCAGTACGCACTGTAATAGAGATATAGACCGCAGTGTAAACACCCGTCAGTACGCACTGTAATAGGGATATAGACCGCAGTGTAAACACCCGTCAGTACGCACTGTAATAGAGATATAGACCGCAGTGTAAACACCCGTCAGTACGCACTGTAATAGGGATATAGACCGCAGTGTAAACACCCGTCAGTACGCACTGTAATAGAGATATAGACCGCAGTGTAAACACCCGTCAGTACGCACTGTAATAGAGATATAGACCACAGTGTAAACACCCATCAGTACGCACTGTAATAGAGATATAGACCGCAGTGTAAACACCCAGCAGTACGCACTGTAATAGGGATATAGACCGCAGTGTAAACACCCGTCAGTACGCACTGTAATAGGGATATAGACCGCAGTGTAAACACCCGTCAGTACGCACTGTAATAGGGATATAGACCGCAGTGTAAACACCCGTCAGTACGCACTGTAATAGGGATATAGACCGCAGTGTAAACACCCGTCAGTACGCACTGTAATAGGGATATAGACCGCAGTGTAAACACCCCTCAGTACGCACTGTAATAGAGATATAGACCACAGTGTAAACACCCGTCAGTACGCACTGTAATTGAGATATAGACCGCAGTGTAAACATCCGTCAGTACGCACTGTAATAGGGATATAGACCGCAGTGTAAACACCCGTCAGTACGCACTGTAATAGAGATATAGACCGCAGTGTAAACACCCGTCAGTACGCACTGTAATAGGGATATAGACCGCAGTGTAAACACCCGTCAGTACGCACTGTCATAGGGATAAAGACCGCAGTGTAAACACCCGTCAGTACGCACTGTAATAGAGATATAGACCGCAGTGTAAACACCCGTCAGTACGCACTGTAATAGAGATATAGACCGCAGTGTAAACACCCGTCAGTACGCACTGTAATAGGGATATAGACCGCAGTGTAAACACCCGTCAGTACGCACTGTAATACAGATATAGACCGCAGTGTAAACACCCGTCAGTACGCACTGTAATAGAGATATAGACCGCAGTGTAAACACCCGTCAGTACGCACTGTAACAGGGATATAGACCGCAGTGTAAACACCCGTCAGTACGCACTGTAATAGAGATATAGACCGCAGTGTAAACACCCGTCAGTACGCACTGTAATAGAGATATAGACCGCAGTGTAAACACCCGTCAGTACGCACTGTAATAGGGATATAGACCGCAGTGTAAACACCCGTCAGTACGCACTGTAATACAGATATAGACCGCAGTGTAAACACCTGTCAGTACGCACTGTAATAGAGATATAGACCGCAGTGTAAACACCCGTCAGTACGCACTGTAATAGGGATATAGACCGCAGTGTAAACACCCGTCAGTACGCACTGTAATAGGGATATAGACCGCAGTGTAAACACCCGTCAGTACGCACTGTAATAGAGATATAGACCGCAGTGTAAACACCCGTCAGTACGCACTGTAACAGGGATATAGACCGCAGTGTAAACACCCGTCAGTACGCACTGTAATAGGGATATAGACCGCAGTGTAAACACCCGTCAGGACGCACTGTAATAGAGATATAGACCGCAGTGTAAACACCCGTCAGTACGCACTGTAATAGGGATATAGACCGCAGTGTAAACACCCATCAGTACGCACTGTAATAGAGATATAGACCGCGGTGTAAACACCCGTCAGTACGCACTGTAATAGAGATATAGACCGCAGTGTAAACACCCGTCAGTACGCACTGTAATAGAGATATAGACCGCGGTGTAAACACCCGTCGGTACGCACTGTAATAGAGATATAGACCGCGGTGTAAACACCCGTCAGTACGCACTGTAATAGAGATATAGACCGCAGTGTAAACACCCGTCAGTACGCACTGTAATAGAGATATAGACCGCAGTGTAAACACCCGTCAGTACGCACTGTAATAGAGATATAGACCGCAGTGTAAACACCCGTCAGTACGCACTGTAATAGGGATATAGACCGCAGTGTAAACACCCGTCAGTACGCACTGTAATAGAGATATAGACCGCAGTGTAAACACCCGTCAGTACGCACTGTAATAGGGATATAGACCGCAGTGTAAACACCCGTCAGTACGCACTGTAATAGAGATATAGACCGCAGTGTAAACACCCGTCAGTACGCACTGTAATAGGGATATAGACCGCAGTGTAAATACCCGTCAGTACGCACTGTAATAGAGATATAGACCGCAGTGTAAACACCCGTCAGTACGCACTGTAATAGAGATATAGACCGCGGTGTAAACACCCGTCAGTACGTACTGTAATAGAGATATAGACCGCAGTGTAAACACCCGTCAGTACGCACTGTAATAGAGATATAGACCGCAGTGTAAACACCCGTCAGTACGCACTGTAATAGGGATATAGACCGCAGTGTAAACACCCGTCAGCACGCACTGTAATAGAGATATAGATCGCAGCGTAAACACCCGTCAGTACGCACTGTAATAGAGATATAGACCGCGGTGTAAACACCCGTCGGTACGCACTGTAATAGAGATATAGACCGCGGTGTAAACACCCGTCAGTACGCACTGTAATAGAGATATAGACCGCAGTGTAAACACCCGTCAGTACGCACTGTAATAGAGATATAGACCGCAGTGTAAACACCCATCTGTACGCACTGTAATAGGGATATAGACCGCAGTGTAAACACCCGTCAGTACGCACTGTAATAGAGATATAGACCGCAGTGTAAACACCAGTCAGTACGCAGTGTAATAGAGATATAGACCGCAGTGTAAACACCCATCAGTACGCACTGTAATAGAGATATAGACCGCAGTGTAAACACCCGTCAGTACGCACTGTAATAGAGATATAGACCGCAGTGTAAACACCCGTCAGTACGCACTGTAATAGGGATATCGACCGCAGTGTAAACACCCGTCAGTACGCACTGTAATAGAGATATAGACCGCAGTGTAAACACCCGTCAGTACGCACTGTAATAGGGATATAGACCGCAGTGTAAACACCAGTCAGTACGCACTGTAATGGAGATATAGACCGCAGTGTAAACACCCGTCAGTACACACTGTAATAGGGATATAGACCGCAGTGTAAACACCAGTCAGTACGCACTGTAATAGGGATATAGACCGCAGTGTAAACACCAGTCAGTACGCACTGTAATAGAGATATAGACCGCAGTGTAAACACCCGTCAGTACGCACTGTAATAGGGATATAGACCGCAGTGTAAACACCCGTCAGTACGCACTGTAATAGGCATATAGACCGCAGTGTAAACACCAGTCAGTACGCACTGTAATAGAGATATAGACCGCAGTGTAAACACCCGTCAGTACGCACTGTAATAGAGATATAGACCGCAGTGTAAACACCCGTCAGTACGCACTGTAATAGGGATATAGACTGCAGTGTAAACACCCGTCAGTACGCACTGTAATAGAGATATAGACCGCAGTGTAAACACCCGTCAGTACGCACTGTAATAGGGTTATAGACCGCAGTGTAAACACCCGTCAGTACGCACTGTAATAGGGATATAGACCGCAGTGTAAACACCCATCAGTACACACTGTAATAGGGATATAGACCGCAGTGTAAACACCAGTCAGTACGCACTGTAATAGGGATATAGAGCGCAGTGTAAACACCCGTCAGTACGCACTGTAATAGGGATATAGACCGCAGTGTAAACACCCGTCAGTACGCACTGTAATAGGGATATAGACCGCAGTGTAAACACCCGTCAGTACGCACTGTAATAGAGATATAGACCGCAGTGTAAACACCCGTCAGTACGCACTGTAATAGGGATATAGACCGCAGTGTAAACACCCGTCAGTACGCACTGTAATAGAGATATAGACCACAGTGTCAACACCCGTCAGTACGCACTGTAATAGAGATATAGACCACAGTGTAAACACCCGTCAGTACGCACTGTAAAAGAGATATAGACCGCAGTGTAAACACCCAGCAGTACGCACTGTAATAGGGATATAGACCGCAGTGTAAACACCCGTCAGTACGCACTGTAATAGGGATATAGACCGCAGTGTAAACACCCGTCAGTACGCACTGTAATAGGGAAATAGACCGCAGTGTAAACACCCGTCAGTACGCACTGTAATAGGGATATAGACCGCAGTGTAAACACCCGTCAGTACGCACTGTCATAGGGATAAAGACCGCAGTGTAAACACCCGTCAGTACGCACTGTAATAGAGATATAGACCGCAGTGTAAACACCCGTCAGTACGCACTGTAATAGAGATATAGACCGCAGTGTAAACACCCGTCAGTACGCACTGTAATTGGGATATAGACCGCAGTGTAAACACCCGTCAGTACGCACTGTAATAGGGATATAGACCGCAGTGTAAACACCCGTCAGTACGCACTGTAATAGGGATATAGACCGCAGTGTAAACACCCGTCAGTACGCACTGTCATAGGGATAAAGACCGCAGTGTAAACACCCGTCAGTACGCACTGTAATAGAGATATAGACCGCAGTGTAAACACCCGTCAGTACGCACTGTAATAGAGATATAGACCGCAGTGTAAACACCCGTCAGTACGCACTGTAATAGGGATATAGACCGCAGTGTAAACACCCGTCAGTACGCACTGTAATACAGATATAGACCGCAGTGTAAACACCCGTCAGTACGCACTGTAATAGAGATACAGACCGCAGTGTAAACACCCGTCAGTACGCACTGTAATAGGGATATAGACCGCAGTGTAAACACCCGTCAGTACGCACTGTAATAGAGATATAGACCGCAGTGTAAACACCCGTCAGTACGCACTGTAATAGAGATATAGACCGCAGTGTAAACACCCGTCAGTACGCACTGTAATAGAGATATAGACCGCAGTGTAAACACCCGTCAGTACGCACTGTAATAGAGATATAGACCGCAGTGTAAACACCCGTCAGTACGTACTGTAATTGAGATATAGACCGCAGTGTAAACACCCGTCAGTACGCACTGTAATAGGGATATAGACCGCAGTGTAAACACCCGTCAGTACGCACTGTAATACAGATATAGACCGCAGTGTAAACACCCGTCAGTACGCACTGTAATAGAGATATAGACCGCAGTGTAAACACCCAGCAGTACGCACTGTAATAGGGATATAGACCGCAGTGTAAACACCCGTCAGTACGCACTGTAATAGGGATATAGACCGCAGTGTAAACACCCGTCAGTACGCACTGTAATAGGGATATAGACCGCAGTGTAAACATCCGTCAGTACGCACTGTAATAGGGATATAGACCGCAGTGTAAACACCCGTCAGTACGCACTGTCATAGGGATAAAGACCGCAGTGTAAACACCCGTCAGTACGCACTGTAATAGAGATATAGACCGCAGTGTAAACACCCGTCAGTACGCACTGTAATAGAGATATAGACCGCAGTGTAAACACCCGTCAGTACGCACTGTAATTGGGATATAGACCGCAGTGTAAACACCCGTCAGTACGCACTGTAATAGGGATATAGACCGCAGTGTAAACACCCGTCAGTACGCACTGTAATAGGGATATAGACCGCAGTGTAAACACCCGTCAGTACGCACTGTAATAGAGATATAGACCGCAGTGTAAACACCCGTCAGTACGCACTGTAATAGAGATATAGACCGCAGTGTAAACACCCGTCAGTACGCACTGTAATAGGGATATAGACCGCAGTGTAAACACCCGTCAGTACGCACTGTAATACAGATATAGACCGCAGTGTAAACACCCGTCAGTACGCACTGTAATAGAGATATAGACCGCAGTGTAAACACCCGTCAGTACGCACTGTAACAGGGATATAGACCGCAGTGTAAACACCCGTCAGTACGCACTGTAATAGAGATATAGACCGCAGTGTAAACACACGTCAGTACGCACTGTAATAGAGATATAGACCGCAGTGTAAACACCCGTCAGTACGCACTGTAATAGGGATATAGACCGCAGTGTAAACACCCGTCAGTACGCACTGTAATACAGATATAGACCGCAGTGTAAACACCCGTCAGTACGCACTGTAATAGAGATATAGACCGCAGTGTAAACACCCGTCAGTACGCACTGTAATAGGGATATAGATCGCAGTGTAAACACCCGTCAGTACGCACTGTAATAGGGATATAGACCGCAGTGTAAACACCCGTCAGTACGCACTGTAATAGAGATATAGACCGCAGTGTAAACACCCGTCAGTACGCACTGTAACAGGGATATAGACCGCAGTGTAAACACCCGTCAGTACGCACTGTAATAGGGATATAGACCGCAGTGTAAACACCCGTCAGTACGCACTGTAATAGAGATATAGACCGCAGTGTAAACACCCGTCAGTACGCACTGTAATGGGGATATAGACCGCAGTGTAAACACCCGTCAGTACGCACTGTAATAGAGATATAGACCGCGGTGTAAACACCCGTCAGTACGTACTGTAATAGAGATATAGACCGCAGTGTAAACACCCGTCAGTACGCACTGTAATAGAGATATAGACCGCGGTGTAAACACCCGTCGGTACGCACTGTAATAGAGATATAGACCGCAGTGTAAACACCCGTCAGTACGCACTGTAATAGGGATATAGACCGCAGTGTAAACACCCGTCAGTACGCACTGTAATAGAGATATAGACCGCAGTGTAAACACCCATCTGTACGCACTGTAATAGGGATATAGACCGCAGTGTAAACACCCGTCAGTACGCACTGTAATAGAGATATAGACCGCAGTGTAAACACCAGTCAGTACGCACTGTAATAGAGATATAGACCGCAGTGTAAACACCCATCAGTACGCACTGTAATAGGGATATCGACCGCAGTGTAAACACCCGTCAGTACGCACTGTAATAGAGATATAGACCGCAGTGTAAACACCCGTCAGTACGCACTGTAATAGGGATATAGACCGCAGTATAAACACCAGTCAGTACGCACTGTAATGGAGATATAGACCGCAGTGTAAACACCCGTCAGTACACACTGTAATAGGGATATAGACCGCAGTGTAAACACCAGTCAGTACGCACTGTAATAGGGATATAGACCGCAGTGTAAACACCAGTCAGTACGCACTGTAATAGAGATATAGACCGCAGTGTAAACACCCGTCAGTACGCACTGTAATAGGGATATAGACCGCAGTGTAAACACCCGTCAGTACGCACTGTAATAGGGATATAGACCGCAGTGTAAACACCAGTCAGTACGCACTGTAATAGAGATATAGACCGCAGTGTAAACACCCATCAGTACACACTGTAATAGGGATATAGACCGCAGTGTAAACACCAGTCAGTACGCACTGTAATAGGGATATAGAGCGCAGTGTAAACACCCGTCAGTACGCACTGTAATAGGGATATAGACCGCAGTGTAAACACCCGTCAGTACGCACTGTAATAGGGATATAGACCGCAGTGTAAACACCCGTCAGTACGCACTGTAATAGAGATATAGACCGCAGTGTAAACACCCGTCAGTACGCACTGTAATAGGGATATAGACCGCAGTGTAAACACCCGTCAGTACGCACTGTAATAGAGATATAGACCACAGTGTCAACACCCGTCAGTACGCACTGTAATAGAGATATAGACCGCAGTGTAAACACCCGTCAGTACGCACTGTAATAGGGATATAGACCGCAGTGTAAACACCCGTCAGTACGCACTGTAATAGAGATATAGACCGCAGTGTAAACACCCAGCAGTACGCACTGTAATAGGGATATAGACCGCAGTGTAAACACCCGTCAGTACGCACTGTAATAGGGATATAGACCGCAGTGTAAACACCCGTCAGTACGCACTGTAATAGGGATATAGACCGCAGTGTAAACACCCGTCAGTACGCACTGTCATAGGGATAAAGACCGCAGTGTAAACACCCGTCAGTACGCACTGTAATAGAGATATAGACCGCAGTGTAAACACCCGTCAGTACGCACTGTAATAGAGATATAGACCGCAGTGTAAACACCCGTCAGTACGCACTGTAATTGGGATATAGACCGCAGTGTAAACACCCGTCAGTACGCACTGTAATAGGGATATAGACCGCAGTGTAAACACCCGTCAGTACGCACTGTAATAGGGATATAGACCGCAGTGTAAACACCCGTCAGTACGCACTGTAATAGGGATATAGACCGCAGTGTAAACACCCGTCAGTACGCACTGTAATAGAGATATAGACCGCAGTGTAAACACCCGTCAGTACGCACTGTAATAGAGATATAGACCGCAGTGTAAACACCCGTCAGTACGCACTGTAATAGGGATATAGACCGCAGTGTAAACACCCGTCAGTACGCACTGTAATACAGATATAGACCGCAGTGAAAACACCCGTCAGTACGCACTGTAATAGAGATATAGACCGCAGTGTAAACACCCGTCCGTACGCACTGTAATAGGGATATAGACCGCAGTGTAAACACCCGTCAGTACGCACTGTAATAGAGATATAGACCGCAGTGTAAACACCCGTCAGTACGCACTGTAATAGAGATATAGACCGCAGTGTAAACACCCGTCAGTACGCACTGTAATAGAGATATAGACCGCAGTGTAAACACCCGTCAGTACGCACTGTAATAGAGATATAGACCGCAGTGTAAACACCCGTCAGTACGTACTGTAATTGAGATATAGACCGCAGTGTAAACACCCGTCAGTACGCACTGTAATAGGGATATAGACCGCAGTGTAAACACCCGTCAGTACGCACTGTAATACAGATATACACCGCAGTGTAAACACCCGTCAGTACGCACTGTAATAGAGATATAGACCGCAGTGTAAACACCCGTCAGTACGCACTGTAATAGGGATAAAGACCACAGTGTAAACACCCGTCAGTACGCACTGTAATAGGGATATAGACCGCAGTGTAAACACCCGTCAGTACGCACTGTAATAGAGATATAGACCACAGTGTAAACACCCGTCAGTACGCACTGTAATAGAGATATAGACCGCAGTGTAAACACCCGTCAGTACGCACTGTAATAGGGATATAGACCGCAGTGTAAACACCCGTCAGTACGCACTGTAATAGGGATATAGACCGCAGTGTAAACACACGTCAGTACGCACTGTAATAGAGATATAGACCGCAGTGTAAACACCCGTCAGTACGCACTGTAATAGAGATATAGACCGCAGTGTAAACACCCGTCAGTACGCACTGTAATAGGGATATAGACCGCAGTGTAAACACACGTCAGTACGCACTGTAATAGAGATATAGACCGCAGTGTAAACACCCATCAGTACGCAATGTAATAGGGATATAGACCGCAGTGTAAACACCCGTCAGTACGCACTGTAATAGAGATATAGACCGCAGTGTAAACACCCATCAGTACGCACTGTAATAGGGATATAGACTGCAGTGTAAACACCCGTCAGTACGCACTGTAATAGGGATATAGACCGCAGTGTACACACCCATCAGTACGCACTGTAATAGGGATATCGACCGCAGTGTAAACACCCATCAGTACGCACTGTAATAGAGATATAGACTGCAGTGTAAACACCCATCAGTACGCAATGTAATAGGGATATAGACCGCAGTGTAAATACCCGTCAGTACGCACTGTAATAGAGATATAGACCGCAGTGTAAACACCCGTCAGTACGCACTGTAATAGAGATATAGACCGCAGTGTAAACACCCATCAGTACGCAATGTAATAGGGATATAGACCGCAGTGTAAATACCCGTCAGTACGCACTGTAATAGAGATATAGACCGCAGTGTAAACACCCATCAGTACGCACTGTAATAGGGATATAGACCGCAGTGTAAACACCCGTCAGTACGCACTGTAATAGGGATATAGACCGCACTGTAAACACCCGTCAGTACGCACTGTAATAGGGATATAGACCGCAGTGTAAACACCCGTCAGTACGCACTGTAATAGGTATATAGACCGCATTGTAAACACCCGTCAGTACGCACTGTAATAGAGATATAGACCGCAGTGTAAACACCCGTCAGTACGCACTGTAATAGGGATATAGACCACAGTGTAAACACCCGTCAGTACGCACTGTAATAGGGTTATAGACCGCAGTGTGAACACCCGTCAGTACGCACTGGAATAGAGATATAGACCGCAGTGTAAACACCCATCAGTACGCACTGTGATAGGGATATAGACCGCAGTGTGAACACCCGTCTGTACGCACTGTAACAGGGATATAGACCGCAGTGTAAACACCCGTCAGTACGCACTGTAATAGAGATATAGACCGCAGTGTAAACACCCGTCTGTACGCACTGTAATAGAGATATAGACCGCAGTGTAAACACACGTCAGTACGCATTGTAATAGAGATATAGACCGCAGTGTAAACACCCGTCAGTACGCACTGTAATAGGGATATAGACCGCAGTGTAAACACCCGTCAGTACGCACTGTAATAGGGATATAGACCGCAGTGAAAACACCCGTCAGTACGCACTGTAATAGGGATATCGACCGCAGTGTAAACACCCGTCAGTACGCACTGTAATAGAGTTATAGACCGCAGTGTAAACACCCGTCAGTATGCACTGTAATAGAGATATAGACCGCAGTGTAAACACCCGTCAGTACACACTGTAATAGGGATATAGACCGCAGTGTAAACACCCGTCAGTACGCACTGTAATAGGGATATAGACCGCAGTGTAAACACCCGATAGTACGCACTGTAATAGGGATATAGACCACAGTGTAAACACCCGTCAGTACGCACTGTAATAGGGATATAGACCACAGTGTAAACACCTATCAGTACGCACTGTAATAGGGATATAGACCGCAGTGTAAACACTCGTCAGTACGCACTGTAATAGGGATATAGACCGCAGTGTAAACACCCGTCAGTACGCACTGTAATAGGGATATAGACCGCAGTGTAAAAACCCGTCAGTACGCACTGTAATAGGGATATAGACCGCAGTGTAAACACCCGTCAGTACGCACTGTAATAGGGATATAGACCACAGTGTAAACACCCGTCAGTACGCACTGTAAAAGAGATATAGACCGCAGTGTAAACACCCGTCAGTACGCACTTTTGCAGGGATATAGACCGCAGTGTAAACACACGTCAGTACGCACTGTAATAGAGATATAGACCGCAGTGTAAACACCCATCAGTACGCACTGTAATAGAGATATAGACCGCAGTGTAAACACCCGTCAGTACGCACTGTAATAGAGATATAGACCGCAGTGTAAACACACGTCAGTACGCACTGTAATAGAGATATAGACCGCAGTGTAAACACCCATCAGTACGCACTGTAATAGAGATATAGACCGCAGTGTAAACACACGTCAGTACGCACTGTAATAGAGATATAGACCGCAGTGTAAACACCCGTCAGTACGCACTGTAATAGAGATATAGACCGCAGTGTAAACACACGTCAGTACGCACTGTAATAGAGACATAGACCGCAGTGTAAAGACCCGTCAGTACGCACTGTAATAGGGATATAGACCGCAGTGTAAACACCCGTCAGTACGCACTGTAATAGGGATATAGACCGCAGTGTAAACACCCGTCAGTACGCACTGTAATAGGGATATAGACCGCAGTGTAAACACCCGTCAGTACGCACTGTAATAGAGATATAGACCGCAGTGTAAACACCCGTCAGTACGCACTGTAATCGAGATATAGACCGCAGTGTAAACACCCGTCAGTACGCACTGTAATAGAGATATAGACCGCAGTGTAAACACCCGTCAGTACGCACTGTAATAGGGATATAGACCGCAGTGTAAACACCCGTCAGTACGCACTGTAATAGAGATATGGACCGCAGTGTAAACACCCGTCAGTACGCACTGTAATAGGGATATAGACCGCAGTGTAAACACCCGTCAGTACGCACTGTAATAGGGATATAGACCGCAGTGTAAACACCCGTCAGTACGCACTGTAATAGAGATATAGACCGCAGTGTAAACACCCGTCAGTACGCACTGTAATAGGGATATAGACCGCAGTGTAAACACCCGTCAGTACGCACTGTAATAGAGATATAGACCGCAGTGTAAACACCCGTCAGTACGCACTGTAATAGGGATATAGACCGCAGTGTAAACACCCGTCAGTACGCACTGTAATAGAGATATGGACCGCAGTGTAAACACCCGTCAGTACGCACTGTAATAGGGATATAGACCGCAGTGTAAACACCCATCAGTACGCACTGTAATAGGGATATAGACCGCAGTGTAAACACCCGTCAGTACGCACTGTAATAGGGATATAGACCGCAGTGTAAACACCCGTCAGTACGCACTGTCATAGGGATATAGACCACAGTGTAAACACCCGTCAGTACGCACTGTAATAGGGATATAGACCGCAGTGTAAACACCCGTCAGTACGCACTGTAATGGGGATATAGACCGCAGTGTAAACACCCGTCAGTACGCACTGTAATAGAGATATAGACCGCAGTGTAAACACCCGTCAGTACGCACTGTAATAGAG
This sequence comes from Mustelus asterias, assembly GCF_964213995.1. Lineage (NCBI taxonomy): Eukaryota > Metazoa > Chordata > Chondrichthyes > Carcharhiniformes > Triakidae > Mustelus > Mustelus asterias. The sequence goes on along the minus strand of NW_027591551.1, from coordinate 26,792 downwards.
ATATAGACCGCAGTGTAAACACCCGTCAGTACGCACTGTAATAGGGATATAGACCGCAGTGTAAACACCCGTCAGTACGCACTGTAATAGGGATATAGACCGCAGTGTAAACACCCGTCAGTACGCACTGTAATAGGGATATAGACCGCAGTGTAAACACCCGTCAGTACGCACTGCAATAGGGATATAGACCGCAGTGTAAACACCCGTCAGTACGCACTGTAATAGGGATATAGACCGCAGTGTAAACACCCGTCAGTACGCACTGTAATAGAGATATAGACCGCAGTGTAAACACCCGTCAGTACGTACTGTAATAGGGTTATAGACCGCAGTGTAAACACCCGTCAGTACGCACTGTAATAGAGATATAGACCGCAGTGTAAACACCCGTCAGTACGCACTGTAATAGGGATATAGACCGCAGTGTAAACACCCGTCAGTACGCACTGTAATAGGGATATAGACCGCAGTGTAAACACCCGTCAGTACGCACTGTAATACAGATATAGACCGCAGTGTAAACACCCGTCAGTACGCACTGTAATAGGGATATAGACCGCAGTGTAAACACCCGTCAGTACGCACTGTAATAGAGATATAGACCGCAGTGTAAACACCCGTCAGTACGCACTGTAATAGAGATATAGACCGCAGTGTAAACACCCGTCAGTACGCACTGTAATAGAGATATAGACCGCAGTGTAAACACCCGTCAGTACGCACTGTAATAGGGATATAGACCGCAGTGTAAACACCCGTCAGTACGCACTGTAATAGGGATATAGACCGCAGTGTAAACACCCGTCAGTACGCACTGTAATAGGGATATAGACCGCAGTGTAAACACCCGTCAGTACGCACTGCAATAGGGATATAGACCGCAGTGTAAACACCCGTCAGTACGCACTGTAATAGGGATATAGACCGCAGTGTAAACACCCGTCAGTACGCACTGTAATAGAGATATAGACCGCAGTGTAAACACCCGTCAGTACGCACTGTAATAGGGATATAGACCGCAGTGTAAACACCCGTCAGTACGCACTGTAATAGGGATATAGACCGCAGTGTAAACACCCGTCAGTACGCACTGTAATAGAGATATAGACCGCAGTGTAAACACCCGTCAGTACGCACTGTAATAGAGATATAGACCGCAGTGTAAACACCCGTCAGTACGCACTGTAATAGAGATATAGACCGCAGTGTAAACACACGTCAGTACGCACTGTAATAGGGATATAGTCCGCAGTGTAAACACCCGTCAGTACGTACTGTAATAGAGATATAGACCGCAGTGTAAACACCCGTCAGTACGCACTGTAATAGGGATATAGACCGCAGTGTAAACACCCGTCAGTACGCACTGTAATAGGGATATAGACCGCAGTGTAAACACCCGTCAGTACGCACTGTAATAGAGATATAGACCGCAGTGTAAACACCCGTCAGTACGCACTGTAATAGAGATATAGACCGCAGTGTAAACACCCGTCAGTACGCACTGTAATAGTGATATAGACCGCAGTGTAAACACCCGTCAGTACGCACTGTAATAGGGATATAGACCGCAGTGTAAACACCCGTCAGTACGCACTGTAATAGGGATATAGACCGCAGTGTAAACACCGGTCAGTACGCACTGTAATAGAGATATAGACCGCAGTGTAAACACCCGTCAGTACGCACTGTAATGGGGATATAGACCGCAGTGTAAACACCCGTCAGTACGCACTGTAATAGAGATATAGACCGCAGTGTAAACACCCGTCAGTACGCACTGTAATAGAGATATAGACCGCAGTGTAAACACCCGTCAGTACGCCCTGTAATAGGGATATAGACCGCAGTGTAAACACCCGTCAGTACGCACTGTAATAGGGATATAGACCGCAGTGTAAACACCCGTCAGTACGCACTGTAATAGAGATATAGACCGCAGTGTAAACACCCATCAGTACGCACTGTAATAGGGATATAGACCGCAGTGTAAACACCCGTCAGTACGCACTGTAACAGGGATATGGACCGCAGTGTAAACACCCGTCAGTACGCACTGTAATAGAGATATAGACCGCAGTGTAAACACCCGTCTGTACGCACTGTAATAGAGATATAGACCGCAGTGTAAACACACGTCAGTACGCACTGTAATAGAGATATAGACCGCAGTGTAAACACCCGTCAGTACGCACTGTAATAGGGATATAGACCGCAGTGTAAACACCCGTCAGTACGCACTGCAATAGGGATATAGACCGCAGTGTAAACACCCGTCAGTACGCACTGTAATAGGGATATCGACTGCAGTGTAAACACCCGTCAGTACGCACTGTAATAGAGTTATAGACCGCAGTGTAAACACCCGTCAGTACGCACTGTAATAGAGATATAGACCGCAGTGTAAACACACGTCAGTACGCACTGTAATAGGGATATAGACAGCAGTGTAAACACCCGTCAGTACGCACTGTAATAGAGTTATAGACCGCAGTGTAAACACCCGTCAGTACGCACTGTAATAGGGATATAGACCGCAGTGTAAACACCCGTCAGTACGCACTGTAATAGGGATATAGACCACAGTGTAAACACCCGTCAGTACGCACTGTAATAGGGTTATAGACCGCAGTGTGAACACCCGTCAGTACGCACTGTAATAGAGATATAGACCGCAGTGTAAACACCCATCAGTACGCACTGTGATCGGGATATAGACCGCAGTGTAAACACCCGTCTGTACGCACTGTAACAGGGATATAGACCGCAGTGTAAACACCCGTCAGTACGCACTGTAATAGAGATATAGACCGCAGTGTAAACACCCGTCTGTACGCACTGTAATAGAGATATAGACCGCAGTGTAAACACACGTCAGTACGCATTGTAATAGAGATATAGACCGCAGTGTAAACACCCGTCAGTACGCACTGTAATAGGGATATAGACCGCAGTGTAAACACCCGTCAGTACGCACTGTAATAGGGATATAGACCGCAGTGAAAACACCCGTCAGTACGCACTGTAATAGGGATATCGACCGCAGTGTAAACACCCGTCAGTACGCACTGTAATAGAGTTATAGACCGCAGTGTAAACACCCGTCAGTATGCACTGTAATAGAGATATAGACCGCAGTGTAAACACCCGTCAGTACACACTGTAATAGGGATATAGACCGCAGTGTAAACACCCGTCAGTACGCACTGTAATAGGGATATAGACCGCAGTGTAAACACCCGATAGTACGCACTGTAATAGGGATATAGACCACAGTGTAAACACCCGTCAGTACGCACTGTAACAGGGATATAGACCACAGTGTAAACACCTATCAGTACGCACTGTAATAGGGATATAGACCGCAGTGTAAACACCCGTCAGTACGCACTGTAATAGGGATATAGACCGCAGTGTAAACACCCGTCAGTACGCACTGTAATAGGGATATAGACCGCAGTGTAAACACCCGTCAGTACGCACTGTAATAGGGATATAGACCGCAGTGTAAACACCCGTCAGTACGCACTAAAATAGGGATATAGACCACAGTGTAAACACCCGTCAGTACGCACTGTAATAGGGATATAGACCGCAGTGTAAACACCCGTCAGTACGCACTGTAATAGAGATATAGACCGCAGTGTAAACACCCGTCAGTACGCACTTTAGCAGGGATATAGACCGCAGTGTAAACACACGTCAGTACGCACTGTAATAGAGATATAGACCGCAGTGTAAACACCCATCAGTACGCACTGTAATAGAGATATAGACCGCAGTGTAAACACCCGTCAGTACGCACTGTAATAGAGATATAGACCGCAGTGTAAACACACGTCAGTACGCACTGTAATAGAGATATAGACCGCAGTGTAAACACCCATCAGTACGCACTGTAATAGAGATATAGACCGCAGTGTAAACACACGTCAGTACGCACTGTAATAGAGATATAGACCGCAGTGTAAACACCCGTCAGTACGCACTGTAATAGAGATATAGACCGCAGTGTAAACACACGTCAGTACGCACTGTAATAGAGATATAGACCGCAGTGTAAACACCCATCAGTACGCAATGTAATAGAGATATAGACCGCAGTGTAAACACACGTCAGTACGCACTGTAATAGAGATATAGACCGCAGTGTAAACACCCATCAGTACGCACTGTAATAGAGATATAGACCGCAGTGTAAACACCCGTCAGTACGCACTGTAATAGGGATATAGACCGCAGTGTAAACACCCGTCAGTACGCACTGTAATAGGGATATAGACCGCAGTGTAAACACCCGTCAGTACGCACTGTAATAGAGATATAGACCGCAGTGTAAACACCCGTCAGTACGCACTGTAATAGAGATATAGACCGCAGTGTAAACACCCGTCAGTACGCACTGTAATAGGGATATAGACCGCAGTGTAAACACCCGTCAGTACGCACTGTAATAGGTATATGGACCGCAGTGTAAACACCCGTCAGTACGCACTGTAATAGGGATATAGACCGCAGTGTAAACAACCGTCAGTACGCACTGTAATAGGGATATAGACCGCAGTGTAAACACCCGTCAGTACGCACTGTAATAGGGATATAGACCGCAGTGTAAACACCCATCAGTACGCACTGTAATAGGGATATAGACCGCAGTGTAAACACCCGTCAGTACGCACTGTAATAGGGATATAGACCGCAGTGTAAACACCCGTCAGTACGCACTGTAATAGGGATATAGACCACAGTGTAAACACCCGTCAGTACGCACTGTAATAGGGATATCGACCGCAGTGTAAACACCCGTCAGTACGCACTGTAATGGGGATATAGACCGCAGTGAAAACACCCGTCAGTACGCACTGTAATAGAGATATAGACCGCAGTGTAAACACCCGTCAGTACGCACTGTAATAGAGATATAGACCGCAGTGTAAACACCCGTCAGTACGCACAGTAATAGGGATATAGACCGCAGTGTAAACACACGTCAGTACGCACTGTAATAGAGATATAGACCGCAGTGTAAACACCCGTCAGTACGCACTGTAATAGGGATATAGACCGCAGTGTAAACACCCGTCAGTACGCACTGTAATAGAGATATAGACCGCAGTGTAAACACCCGTCAGTACGCACTGTAATAGAGATATAGACCGCAGTGTAAACACCCGTCAGTACGCACTGTAATAGAGATATAGACCGCAGTGTAAACACCCGTCAGTACGCACTGTAATAGGGATATAGACCGCAGTGTAAACACCCGTCAGTACGCACTGTAATAGGGATATAGACCGCAGTGTAAACACCCGTCAGTACGCACTGTAATAGGGATATAGACCGCAGTGTAAACACCCGTCAGTACGCACTGTAATAGAGATATAGACCGCAGTGTAAACACCCGTCAGTACGCACTGTAATAGGGATATAGACCGCAGTGTAAACACCCGTCAGTACGCACTGTAATAGAGATATAGACCGCAGTGTAAACACCCGTCAGTACGCACTGTAATAGGGATATAGACTGCAGTGTAAACACCCGTCAGTACGCACTGTAATAGAGATATAGACCGCAGTGTAAACACCCGTCAGTACGCACTGTAATAGGGATATAGACCGCAGTGTAAACACCCGTCAGTACGCACTGTAATAGGGATATAGACCACAGTGTAAACACCCGTCAGTACGCACTGTAATAGAGATATAGACCGCAGTGTAAACACCCGTCAGTACGCACTGTAATAGAGATATAGTCCGCAGTGTAAACACCCGTCAGTACGCACTGTAATAGAGATATAGACCGCAGTGTAAACACCCGTCAGTACGCACTGTAATAGGGTTATAGACCGCAGTGTAAACACCCGTCAGTACGCACTGTAATAGAGATATAGACCGCAGTGTAAACACCCGTCAGTACGCACTGTAATAGGGTTATAGACCGCAGTGTAAACACCCGTCAGTACGCACTGTAATAGAGATATAGACCGCAGTGTAAACACCCGTCAGTACGCACTGTAATAGAGATATAGACCGCAGTGTAAACACCCGTCAGTACGCACTGTAATAGGGATATAGACCGCAGTGTAAACACCCGTCAGTACGCACTGTAATAGGGATATAGACCGCAGTGTAAACACCCGTCAGTACGCACTGTAATAGAGATATAGACCGCAGTGTAAACACCCGTCAGTACGCACTGTAATAGAGATATAGACCGCAGTGTTAACACCCGTCAGTACGCGCTGTAATAGAGATATAGACCGCAGTGTAAACACCCGTCAGTACGCACTGTAATAGGGATATAGACTGCAGTGTAAACACCCGTCAGTACGCACTGTAATAGAGATATAGACCGCAGTGTAAACACCCGTCAGTACGCACTGTAATAGGGATATAGACCGCAGTGTAAACACCCGTCAGTACGCACTGTAATAGGGATATAGACCACAGTGTAAACACCCGTCAGTACGCACTGTAATAGGGATATAGACCGCACTGTAAACACACGTCAGTACGCACTGTAATAGAGATATAGACCGCAGTGTAAACACCCGTCAGTACGCTCTGTAATAGGGATATAGACCGCAGTGTAAACACCCGTCAGTACGCACTGTAATAGGGATATAGACCGCAGTGTAAACACCCGTCAGTACGCACTGTAATAGGGATATAGACCGCAGTGTAAACACCCGTCAGTACGCACAGTAATAGGGATATAGACCGCAGTGTAAACACACGTCAGTACGCACTGTAATAGAGATATAGACCGCAGTGTAAACACCCGTCAGTACGCACTGTAATAGAGATATAGACCGCAGTGTAAACACCCGTCAGTACGCACTGTAATAGAGATATAGACCGCAGTGTAAACACCCGTCAGTACGCACAGTAATAGGGATATAGACCGCAGTGTAAACACACGTCAGTACGCACTGTAATAGAGATATAGACCGCAGTGTAAACACCCGTCAGTACGCACTGTAATAGAGATATAGACTGCAGTGTAAACACCCGTCAGTACGCACTGTAATAGAGATATAGACCGCAGTGTAAACACCCGTCAGTACGCACTGTAATAGAGATATAGACCGCAGTGTAAACACCCGTCAGTACGCACTGTAATAGGGATATGGACCGCAGTGTAAACACCCGTCAGTACGCACTGTACTAGAGATATAGACCGCAGTGTAAACACCCGTCAGTACGCACTGTAATAGAGATATAGACCGCAGTGTAAACACCCGTCAGTACGCACAGTAATAGGGATATAGACCGCAGTGTAAACACACGTCAGTACGCACTGTAATAGAGATATAGACCGCAGTGTAAACACCCGTCAGTACGCACTGTAATAGGGATATAGACCGCAGTGTAAACACCCGTCAGTACGCACTGTAATAGAGATATAGACCGCAGTGTAAACACCCGTCAGTACGCACTGTAATAGAGATATAGACCGCAGTGTAAACACCCGTCAGTACGCACTGTAATAGAGATATAGACCGCAGTGTAAACACCCGTCAGTACGCACTGTAATAGGGATATAGACCGCAGTGTAAACACCCGTCAGTACGCACTGTAATAGAGATATAGACCGCAGTGTAAACACCCGTCAGTACGCACTGTAATAGAGATATAGACCGCAGTGTAAACACCCGTCAGTACGCACTGTAATAGAGATATAGACCGCAGTGTAAACACCCGTCAGTACGCACTGTAATAGGGATATAGACCGCAGTGTAAACACCCGTCAGTACGCACTGTAATAGGGATATAGACCGCAGTGTAAACACCCGTCAGTACGCACTGTAATAGAGATATAGACCGCAGTGTAAACACCCGTCAGTACGCACTGTAATAGGGATATAGACCGCAGTGTAAACACCCGTCAGTACGCACTGTAATAGGGATATGGACCGCAGTGTAAACACCCGTCAGTACGCACTGTAATAGGGATATAGACCGCAGTGTAAACACCCGTCAGTACGCACTGTAATAGAGATACAGACCGCAGTGTAAACACCCGACAGTACGCACTGTAATAGGGATATAGACCACAGTGTAAACACACGTCAGTACGCACTGTAATAGAGATATAGACCGCAGTGTAAACACCCGTCAGTACGCACTGTAATAGGGATATAGACCGCAGTGTAAACACCCGTCAGTACGCACTGTAATAGAGATATAGACCGCAGTGTAAACACCCGTCAGTACGCACTGTAATAGAGATATAGACCGCAGTGTAAACACCCGTCAGTACGCACTGTAATAGAGATATAGACCGCAGTGTAAACACCCGTCAGTACGCACTGTAATAGGGATATAGACCGCAGTGTAAACACTCGTCAGTACGCACTGTAATAGAGATATAGACCGCAGTGTAAACACCCGTCAGTACGCACTGTAATAGAGATATAGACCGCAGTGTAAACACCCGTCAGCACGCACTGTAATAGAGATATAGACCGCAGTGTAAACACCCGTCAGTACGCACTGTAATAGAGATATAGACCGCAGTGTAAACACCCGTCAGTACGCACTGTAATAGGGATATAGACCGCAGTGTAAACACCCGTCAGTACGCACTGTAATAGGGATATAGACCGCAGTGTAAACACCCGTCAATACGCACTGTAATAGAGATATAGACCGCAGTGTTAACACCCGTCAGTACGCACTGTATTAGGGATATAGACCGCAGTGTAAACACCCGTCAGTACGCACTGCAATAGGGATATAGACCGCAGTGTAAACACCCGTCAGTACGCACTGTAATAGAGATATAGTCCGCAGTGTAAACACCCGTCAGTACGCACTGTAATAGGGATATAGACCACAGTGTAAACACCCGTCAGTACGCACTGTAATAGGGATATAGACCGCAGTGTAAACACCCGTCAGTACGCACTGTAATAGAGATATAGACCGCAGTGTAAACACCCGTCAGTACGCACTGTAATAGGGATATAGACCGCAGTGTAAACACCCGTCAGTACGCACTGTAATAGGGATATGGACCGCAGTGTAAACACCCGTCAGTACGCACTGTAATAGGGATATAGACCGCAGTGTAAACACCCGTCAGTACGCACTGTAATAGAGATACAGACCGCAGTGTAAACACCCGACAGTACGCACTGTAATAGGGATATAGACCACAGTGTAAACACACGTCAGTACGCACTGTAATAGAGATATAGACCGCAGTGTAAACACCCGTCAGTACGCACTGTAATAGGGATATAGACCGCAGTGTAAACACCCGTCAGTACGCACTGTAATAGAGATATAGACCGCAGTGTAAACACCCGTCAGTACGCACTGTAATAGAGATATAGACCGCAGTGTAAACACCCGTCAGTACGCACTGTAATAGAGATATAGACCGCAGTGTAAACACCCGTCAGTACGCACTGTAATAGGGATATAGACCGCAGTGTAAACACTCGTCAGTACGCACTGTAATAGAGATATAGACCGCAGTGTAAACACCCGTCAGTACGCACTGTAATAGAGATATAGACCGCAGTGTAAACACCCGTCAGCACGCACTGTAATAGAGATATAGACCGCAGTGTAAACACCCGTCAGTACGCACTGTAATAGAGATATAGACCGCAGTGTAAACACCCGTCAGTACGCACTGTAATAGGGATATAGACCGCAGTGTAAACACCCGTCAGTACGCACTGTAATAGGGATATAGACCGCAGTGTAAACACCCGTCAATACGCACTGTAATAGAGATATAGACCGCAGTGTAAACACCCGTCAGTACGCACTGTAATAGGGATATAGACCGCAGTGTAAACACCCGTCAGTACGCACTGTAATAGGGATATAGACCGCAGTGTAAACACCCGTCAGTACGCACTGTAATAGAGATATAGACGCAGTGTAAACACCCGTCAGTACGCACTGCAATAGGGATATAGACCGCAGTGTAAACACCCGTCAGTACGCACTGTAATAGAGATATAGTCCGCAGTGTAAACACCCGTCAGTACGCACTGTAATAGGGATATAGACCACAGTGTAAACACCCGTCAGTACGCACTGTAATAGGGATATAGACCGCAGTGTAAACACCCGTCAGTACGCACTGCAATAGGGATATAGACCGCAGTGTAAACACCCGTCAGTACGCACTGTAATAGAGATATAGTCCGCAGTGTAAACACCCGTCAGTACGCACTGTAATAGGGATATAGACCACAGTGTAAACACCCGTCAGTACGCACTGTAATAGGGATACAGTCCACAGTTGGTTAATCTTTGGAATGGATTTTTTGTGTTGTTTGGGTTTTCCTGCTTTCTGTGTTGTTTCGAATGTTTAATCCGTTCCTCTCGTGCTGATGTGTAATTCTGTGAATCTGGGCCAACATATTTCCATTACACACTGCATTACATTGGACATTTTCCAAACGGTCTTCATCTCTCTGACGAGGGGGGGTCTTCTACATCCTGAGTGTTTGGCTGCAAGTCCTGACCATTGGAGAGAGAGGAATGTTATGAGTGAGAAATAGAGAGAGAGACAGAGAGAGACAGAGAGAGAGAGAGAGAGACAGAGAGAGAGAGAGAGAGAGACAGAGAGAGAGAGAGACAGACAGAGAGAGAGAGAGAGACAGAGAGAGGGAGAGACAGAGAGAGAGAGAGAGAGACAGAGAGGGGGAGAGACAGAGAGACAGAGAGAGGCTGAGAGAGAGAGACAGACAGAGAGAGAGAGAGAGACAGAGAGAGAGAGAGACAGAGAGAGAGAGACAGAGAGAGAGAGACAGAGAGAGAGAGAGACAGAGAGAGAGAGACAGAGAGAGAGAGGGACAGAGAGAGAGAGAGAGAGGGACAGAGAGAGAGAGACAGAGAGAGAGAGACAGAGAGAGACAGAGAGAGAGAGACAGAGAGAGAGAGACAGAGAGAGAGAGACAGAGAGAGAGACAGAGAGAGAGAGAGAGACAGAGAGAGAGAGAGAGACAGAGACAGAGAGAGAGAGACAGAGAGAGACAGAGAGAGAGAGACAGAGAGAGAGAGACAGAGAGAGAGAGACAGAGAGAGAGACAGAGAGAGAGAGAGAGACAGAGAGACAGAGAGAGACAGAGACAGAGAGAGAGAGACAGAGAGAGACAGAGAGAGAGACAGAGAGAGGAATGGCCCCTCTATCCCATCCCCAGCTCGCTAAGCTTGCCAGTGGGTTCTACCTCCCAGGGGTAGAGTTGGCATCTTGCCCACTCATTCTGTTAGATGATCCCGTGTGTGGCAGCTTTTCCTGTGGGATTCGCTGTGTGTTAGTGTCTGGATGAGGGAATATCTGTGTCACACTTTTGGACCAGTTCTCTTGGGCAGGACGTGGGGAAACTTTGGCAAAGGTTACTGCTGCTGATAACAGTCAGGCTCACATCACGTGCGTGTGTTTGTGTGTGTGTGTGTCCTTGTATGTTTGTGTGTGCGTGTGTCAGAGAGAACAGAGAAAGGTCAAGACAGAGAGAGAGAGAGAGAGAACGAGCCAGGGAGAGAAGGAAACACAGAGAGAAAAAAACGAGACATAGATTGAGGCAGCTTCCCCAGTCCCGATGTTAGTCTCAATGAACAAAGAAACAAAGAAAATTACAGCACAGGAACAGGCCCTTCGGCCCCTCCAAGCCTGCACCGACCATGCTGCCCCGACTGAACTAAAACCCCCAACCCTTCCGGGGACCGTATCCCTCTATTCCCATCCTATTCATGTATTTGTCCAGACGTTCCGTAAAACTCACTATCGTATCTGCTTCCACTCCCTCCCCCGGCAGCGA
>NW_027591551.1:2500-10000 GCF_964213995.1 Mustelus asterias | reverse complement strand
AGGGTCAGTGCTGAGGGAGCGCCGCACTGTGGGAGGGTCAGTGCTGAGGGAGCGCCGCACTGTGGGAGGGTCAGTGCTGAGGGAGCGCCGCACTGTGGGAGGGTCAGTGCTGAGGGAGCGCCGCACTGTGGGAGGGTCGGTGCTGAGGGAGCGCCGCACTGTGGGAGGGTCAGGGCTGAGGGAGCGCCGCACTGTGGGAGGGTCGGTGCTGAGGGAGCGCCGCACTGTGGGAGTGATTACAAGCATTAACTGAGTGTGTGAAAGGTTCGATATAATTCCTGTCCAATTTTCCTTCAATTCTTCCTTCCAGCTGCCTTCAGCAAGGTCTCCTCGAAAGTCAAATGGTTGCCATGTGACTGTCTCACTTCCAGACCTCCTGAATGTGTGCGCCCGCTCTCTCTGCGGTGAATAAGTTTTCCATTTCAATGCACTTACTTGAAAGGCCTCCAGTCGCAACCTGGAACATATTATGAAGCCTTCCCGCTCGGGTCAGACTTGCTCAGGAATAGAGTTAGTCAAACAACATCAAAAGGATCCAATCTCCCAACAAGGAAGCAGCCTCCCCACTCAACCACTCCAGGTTTATCCGTGTCTGCTGTCCCCTTTCTCTACACTGTTTCCCATGCACAGCAAGATCCCATAGGCAGGCGTCTCCTCACGTCGTCCTTTCCCCACAGAGGGAGAGGGAGCAGACAGGGAGGATTCAATCGCATCTCGCTCCTCCCGCAGAGTGCGGCGCTCCCTCAGCACTGACCCTCCCACAGTGCGGCGCTCCCTCAGCACCGACCCTCCCACAGTGCGGCGCTCCCTCAGCACTGACCCTCCCACAGTGCGGCGCTCCCTCAGCACTGACCCTCCCACAGTGCGGCGCTCCCTCAGCACTGACCCTCCCCACAGTGCGGCGCTCCCTCAGCACTGACCCTCCCACAGTGCGGCGCTCCCTCAGCACCGACCCTCCCACAGTGCGGCGCTCCCTCAGCACTGACCCTCCCACAGTGCGGCGCTCCCTCAGCACTGACCTTCCCACAGTGCGGCGCTCCCTCAGCACCGACCCTCCCACAGTGCAGCGCTCCCTCAGCACTGACCCTCCCACAGTGCGGCGCTCCCTCAGCACCGACCCTCCCACAGTGCGGCGCTCCCTCAGCACCGACCCTCCCACAGTGCGGCGCTCCCTCAGCACCGACCCTCCCACAGTGCGGCGCTCCCTCAGCACTGACCCTCCCACAGTGCGGCGCTCCCTCAGCACCGACCCTCCCACAGTGCGGCGCTCCCTCAGCACTGACCCTCCCACAGTGCGGCGCTCCCTCAGCACCGACCCTCCCACAGTGCGGCGCTCCCTCAGCACTGACCCTCCCATAGTGCGGCGCTCCCTCAGCACTGACCCTCCCACAATGCGGCGCTCCCTCAGCACTGACCCTCCCACAGTGCGGCGCTCCCTCAGCACCGACCCTCCCACAGTGCGGCGCTCCCTCAGCACTGACCCTCCCATAGTGCGGCGCTCCCTCAGCACTGACCCTCCCACAGTGCGGCGCTCCCTCAGCATTGACCCTCCCACAGTGCGGCGCTCCCTCAGTACTGACCCACAGTGCGGCACTCCCTCAGCACTGACCCTCCACAGTGCGGCTCTCCCTCAGCACTGACCCTCCCACAGTGCGGCGCTCCCTCAGCACTGACCCTCCCACAGTGCGGCGCTCCCTCAGCACCGACCCTCCCACAGTGCGGCGCTCCCTCAGCACTGACCCTCCCACAGTGCGGCGCTCCCTCAGCACCGACCCTCCCACAGTGCGGCGCTCCCTCAGCACTGGCCCTCCCACAGTGCGGCGCTCCCTCAGCACTGACCCTCCCACAGTGTGGCGCTCCCTCAGCACTGGCACTGTGTCTGAACGATATGCAATCTGGTGTTGAAGAGACCAAATATATTTTTGCCAACTTTACCATAAAGATTTAGTTAAGATTGAGGTGAATAGAGATTAGCAGAGGAAGTATAATTTGCTTCGCTCATTGAGTTCCATCTGAGGGAATTGAGGAAGATTGCAGACTTGTGCAGTATAGAGGGATCTGGGCGTCCTGTTACTTAAATCACACAAGTTAGTAACACTCACACAGCAGCGGGTTTGGTGGCTTTTTTTTGCAAGCCCCAACATTGGTGTTGATTCCAAGCTCGTCATGGGGATGGCCTATCAAAGTCGGGAAATATTACTGCAGCTGTTTCGGGCACAAGTGTGACCACTTCTCAAGTCACCATCGTGCCCTCTTCAACATTCGTTCTGTATTTAACAGGGTTGCAGGTTGCTTTGGGAGCCGCTCACACGACTTGATGGCGGCGCCATTAGGGTGCTAGCACAGGCTGCGGTTTTATGTGCGGCTTGGTGTTCTGTGCAGAGCCGAAGGAGCAGCTCTTCAATAAAACCTGTTGTGTGTTAGCTTGAATCCACGTGTGCGAGCCACGTCTTTCCAAAGAACAAAGAGAACAAGAAGGCAGCACGGTGGCACAGTGGTTAGCACTGCTGCCTCCCAGTGCTAGGGACCCGGCTTCAATTCCGGCCTCGGATTCACTATCTGTGTGGAGTTTGCACTTTCTCCCCATGTCTGCGTGGGTTTCTTCTGGGTGCTCCGGTCTCCTCCCATGCTCCAAAGCTGTGTAGGTTCGGGGCACTGGCCATGCTAAATTGCCCCTTAGTGTCCAAAGATGTGTGGGTTAGGTGGATTGGCCGTGCTAAATTGTTCCTTAGTGTCAGGGGGAATTAGCAGGGTAAATATGTGGGGTTATGGGGATAGGGAATGGGTGGGATTGTGGTCGGTGCAGACTCGATGGGCTGAATGGCCTCCTACCGCACTGTTGGGATTGTGTGATTTGAAAGAACAAAGAACAGTAGAGCACAGGAACAGGCCCTTCGGCCCTCCAAACCCGCGCTGACACACGATACCTTTCTATACCAAAGACCTTTTGCCTCCACACGGTCTGTATCCCTCTATTCCCGGCGTATTCCTGTATCTGCAGTGTTAATAGAAACATAGAAAAACTACAGCACAAAACAGGCCCTTCGGCCCCACAAGTTGTGCCAAACATATCCCTACCTTCTAGACCTACCTATAACCCTCCATCCTATTAAGTCCCATGTACTCATCCAGGAGTCTCTTAAAAGTCCCTATTGAGTTTGCCTCCACCACCACTGACGGCAGCCGATTCCACTCGCCCACCACCCTCTGTGCGAAAAACTTCCCCCTAACATCTCCCCTGTACCTACCCCCCAGCACCTTAAACCTGTGTCCTCTCGTAGCAGCCATTTCCACCCTGGGAAAAAGCCTCTGAGAGTCCACCCGATCTATGCCTCTCAACATCTATTAGGTCTCCTCTCATCCTACGTCTCTCCAAGGAGGAAAGACCGAGCTCCCTCAGCCTATCCTCATAAGGCATGCCACTCAATCCAGGCAACATCCTTGTAAATCGCCTCTGCACCCTTTCAATCTTTTCCACATCCTTCCTGTAATGAGGCGACCAGAACTGAGCACAGTACTCCAAGTGGGGTCTGATGAGGGTCTTATATAGCTGCATCATTATCCCCGGACTCCTAAACTCAGTCCCTCGATTGATAAAGGCCAGCACACCATACGCCTTCTTAACCACCTCCTCCACCTGCGGGGCCGACTTTAGAGTCCTATGGACCCGGACCCCAAGGTCCTTCTGATCCTCTACAGTACGAAGAGTCTTTCCCTTTATATTGTACTCCTTCATCCCATTTGACCTGCCAAAATGGACCACGACGCATTTATCTGGGTTGAAGTCCATCTGTACAAAAACCTGCCTCTCACATCCCCTTTAAACTTTCCTCCTTTTACTTTAAACCTGTGTCCCCTGGTAATGGACATTTCTACCCTGGGAAAAAGAACCTCGACTCTCCATTCTATCCATGCCTCTCGTAATCTTATAATCTTCTATCAGGTCCCCCCTCAGCCTCCGTCTTTCCAGGGAGAACAATCCCAGTTTATTCAACCTCTCCGCATCGCTAATACCCTTCACGCCAGGGACCTGGGTTCGATTCCCGGCTTGGGTCACTGTCTGTGTGGAGTTTGCACATTCTCCCCGTGTCTGCGTGGGTTTCCTCCGGGTGCTCCGGTTTCCTCCCACAGTCTGAAAGACGTGCTGGTTAGGGTGCATTGGGCCGTGCTAAATTCTCCCTCAGTGTTACCCGAACAGGCGCTGGAGTGTGGCGACTAGGGGATTTTCACAGTAACTTCATTGCAGTGTTAATGTAAGCCTACTTGTGACACTAATATATACTTTAAACTTATTCCCCTCTCCTAATTTATAGCCATTCAGATTATATTCTGCCTTCTGGTTTTTGCTCTTAAATTGGATAACCTCACATTTGTCCACGTTATACAACATCTGCCATTCATTCGCCTGCTCACTCAGCCTGTCCAAATCACACTGAAGGGGGAAGGAATCAAAGAACAAAGCACAATACAGCACAGAAACAGGCCCTTCGGCCCTCCAAGGCTGCGCCCATCATGTTGTCCTATCCAGACTAACGGCCTGTATCCCTCTATTCCCCGTCTGTTCATCTGTCTATCCAGATAAGTCTTAAATGTCGCGAATGTATCTGCCTCAATCACCTCACTTGGCAGCGCATTCCAGGCCCCCACCACCCTCTGTGTAAAAAACCTTCCCCCAACATCTCCACTGAAACTTTCCCCCTTATCTTGAACTTGTGCCCAGTTGTAATCGTCATTCCTGTCCTGGGAAAAAGCTCCCAACTGTTCATCCTATCCACACCCCTCATAAATTTACAAACTTCTCTCAGATCACCCCTCCGTCTTTCCAGGGAGAACAATCCCAGTTTAGTCAAGCTCTCCTCATAGCTAATATCCTCTATCTCTGTCTTAAAGACACTCAATGACCCGGCCTCCACAGCCTTCTGCGGCAAAGACTTCCACAGATTCACCACTCTCTGGCTGAAGAAATTCCTCCTCATCTCTGTTTTAAAGGATCGTCCCTTTAGCCTGAGGTTGTGCCCTCTGGTTCTAGTTTTTCCGACTAGTGGAAACATCCTCTCCACGTCCACTCTATCCGGGCCTCGCAGTATCCTGTAAGTTTCAATAAGATCCCTCCCTCATCCTTCTAAACTCCAACGAGTACAGACCCAGAGTCCTCAACCGTTCCTCATACGACAAGCTCTTCATTCCAGGGATCATTCTTGTGAACCTCCTCTGGACCCTTTCCAAGGCCAGCGCATCCTTCCTTAGATACGGGGACCCAAAACTGCTCACAATACTCCAAATCGGGTAACATCCTGGTAATCCTTTTCTGCACTCCCTCCAAAGCCTCCACGAATTTCTGGTACTGTAATTCAGAAAAACACCCTTCCACCACTACCCTCTGTTTTCTGTGGCCAAGCCAGTTCTGAATCTGTCGAGCGAGTTCACCCCTAATCCCATGAGATTTAACCTTTTGTACCAGCCTGCTATGAGGGTCCTTGTTAAAGGTGAGTCTAACATCTTACAGTGGGTACATCGTCAGAAGGTGTTCCCAGAGATAGGATTACAGGCATTTAGAGACGCAAGGACTGATTAGGGACAGTCAGCATGGCTTTGTGAGTGGAAAATCATGTCTCACAAATTTAATTGAGTTTTTTGAAGGGGTAACCAAGAAGGTAGATGAGGACAGTGCAGTTGATGTTGTCCACATGGACTTTAGCAAGGCCTTTGACAAGGTACCGCATGGTAAGTTGTTGCATAAGGTTAAATCTCACGGGATCCAGGGTGAGGTATCTAAATGGATACAAAATTGGCTTCTTGACAGAAGCCAGAGGGTGGTTGTAGAGAGTTGTTTTTCAAACTGGAGGCCTGTGACCAGCGGTGTGCCTCAGGGATCGGTGCTGGGCCCACTGTTATTTGTCATTTATATTAATGATTTGGATGAGAATATAGGAGGCATGGTTAGTAAGTTTGCAGATGACACCAAGATTTGTGGCATAGTGGACAGTGAAGAAAGTTATCTCCAATTGCAACAGGATCTTGATCAATTGGGCCAGTGGGCTGACGAATGGCAGATGGAGTTTAATTTAGATAAATGCGAGGTGATGCATTTTGGTCGATTGAACCAGGGCAGGACTTACTCAGTTAATGGTCGGGCGTTGGGGAGAGTTACAGAACAAAGAAATCGAGGGGTACAGGTTCATAGCTCCTTGAAAGTGGAGTCACAGGTGGACAGAGTGGTGAAGAAGGCATTCGGCATGCTTGGTTTCATCGGTCAGAACATTGAATACAGGAGTTGGGACGTCTTGTTGAAGTTGTACAAGACATTGGTAAGGCCACACTTGGAATACTGTGTACAGTTCTGGTCACCCTATTATAGAAAGGATATTATTAAACTAGAAAGAGTGCAGAAAAGATTTACTCGGATGCTACAGGGACTTAATAGTTTGAGTTATAAGGAGAGGCTGGATAGACTGGGACTTTTTTCTCCGGAGCGTAGGAGGCTGAGGGGTGATCTTATAGAGGTCTATAAAATAATGAGGGGCACAGATCAGCGAGATAGTCAATATCTTTTCCCAAAGGTAGGGGAGTCTAAAACTAGAGGGCATAGGTTTAAGGTGAGAGGGGAGAGATACAAAAGTGTCCAGAGGGGCATTTTTTCACACAGAGGGTGGTGAGTGTCTGGAACAAGCTGCCAGAGGTAGTAGTAGAGAAATCAGAAACACAAAGGGACTTGGGAGTCCTTGTTCAAGGTTCTCTTCAGGTTAACGTGCAGGTTCAGTCGGCAGTTAGGAAGGCAAATGCAATGTTAGCATTCATGTCGAGAGGGCTAGAATACAAGAGCAGGGATGGACTTCTGAGGCTGTATAAGGCTCTGGTCAGACCCCATTTGCAGTATTGTGAGCAGTTTTGAGCCCCGTATCTAAGGAAGGATGAGCCGGCCTTGGAAAGGGTCCAGAGGAGGTTCACAAGAATGATCCCCGGAATGAAGAGCTTGTCGTATGAGGAACGGTTGAGGACTCTGGGTCTGTACTCGTTGGAGTTTAGAAGGATGAGGGGGATCTTATTGAAACTTACAGGATACTGCGAGGCCTGGATAGAGTGGACGTGGAGAGGATGTTTCCACTCGTAGGAAAACCAGAACCAGAGGGCACAACCTCAGGCTAAAGGGACGATCCTTTAAAACAGAGATGAGGAGGAATTTCTTCAGCCAGAGAGTGGTGAATCTGTGGAAGTCTTTGCCGCAGAAGGCTGTGGAGGCCGGGTCATTGAATGTCTTTAAGACAGAGATAGATAGGTTCTTGATTAATAAGGGGATCAGGGGTTATGGGGAAAAGGCAGGAGAATGGGGATGAGAAAAATATCAGCCAGGATTGAATGGCGGAGCAGACTCGATGGGCCGAGTGGCCTCATTCTGCTCCTATGTCGTGTGGTCTAAAGGAGGGTACAATTTTGTCTTTTAAAAAGCATTTCGACAGTTACATGGGTACGATGGGTATAGAGGGATATGGTCCAAATGTG
>NW_027591550.1:77500-84345 GCF_964213995.1 Mustelus asterias | reverse complement strand
CGAGCCCCGTAACCCCTCACCGAGCCCCGTAACCCCTCACTGAGCCCCGGGACCCCTCACCGAGCCCCGTAACCCCTCACCGAGCCCCGAGACCCCTCACCGAGCCCCGTAACCCCTCACCGAGCCCCGAGACCCCTCACCGAGCCCTGTAACCCCTCACCGACCCCGTAACCCCTCACCGAGCCCCGGGACCCCTCACTGAGCCCCGTAACCCCTCACCGAGCCCCGGGACCCCTCACTGAGCCCCGTAACCCCTCACCGAGCCCCGTAACCCCTCACCGAGCCCCGTAACCCCTCACCGAGCCCCGTAACCCCTCACCGAGCCCCGTAACCCCTCACCGAGCCCCGTAACCCCTCACCGAGCCCCGGGACCCCTCACCGAGCCCCGGGACCCCTCACCGAGCCCCGGGACCCCTCACCGAGCCCCGGGACCCCTCACCCCCCGTAACCCCTCACTGAGCCCCGTAACCCCTCACCGAGCCCCGTAACCCCTCACCGAGCCCCGTAACACCTCACCGAGCCCCGTAACCCCTCACCGAGCCCCGGGACCCCTCACCGAGCCCCGTAACCCCTCACCGAGCCCCGTAACCCCTCACCGAGCCCCGTAACCCCTCACCGAGCCCCGAGACCCCTCACCGAGCCCCGGGACCCCTCACCGAGCCCCGGGACCCCTCACCGAGCCCCGGGACCCCTCACCGAGCCCCGGAACCCCTCACACCCCCACCCCCGGGACACTCTCACTCTGCCGGGACCCCCTCACCTCCCCTCCCCCCTTCCCCGGGGGCCGTCCAAACCCCTCCGGGATCCACTCCACCCCCTGTACCCAATACTCCCCTCCGCAGCTCACTCATCACCCCCCCCTCACCCCCCCACCCCCCGTAACACAGACCCTAACTCCAGTCTTCCAGTCGCTCTCTCTCTCCCCCCATTTCTCTCTCTCCACCAGTCTCTCTCTCTCTCCCCTTGTCTCCCTCCCTCTCTCTCCCCCACTCTCTCTCTCTCTCTCTCTCTCCCCCAGACTCTCTCTCTTTCTCCCCCAGTCTCTCTCGCTCCCTCCCTCTCTCTCCCCCACTCTTTCTCTCTGTCTCTCTCTCTCTGTCTCTCTCTCCCCCCTCTCTCTCTCTCTCTCTCCCCCTGTCTCTCGCTCTCTCTCCCTCTGTCTCTCTCTCTCTCTTCCTCCCCCAGTCTCTCTCGCTCCCTCCCTCTCTCTCCCCCACTCCCTCCCTCTCTCTCTCTCCCTCCCTCTCTCTCCCCCACTCTCTCCCTCCCTCTCTCTCTCCCCTTGTCTCTCTCACACAATCACATGTGCCAGTGAAGTTCTCTGCGATGTTGTTTAAAAGTTCGGCTGGGAGGGGCAACTGGGATTATTTCTGATGCAAATGAGCTTACTGGAAAAGCTGTCCCTTCTCTCTCCTGAACGAGAAATCAGGAGTATTCCCGTAACCCGGAATTTACTTGGAATTCTCAATTCCTCTGGCAAGAAGCCAGATGTAACTGAGAGCCAGGACTCGTCATTCTGTCAATGCAGCAAGAGATAGCATCATCAGAGCGGTAACCTTCACTCAGGGAGTTCCCCCGTCGGAGAGACTTCTTCTAACCGGGGTCCCTGACGGAGAGACTCCATCTTTAACAGGGGAGTCCCTGACGGAGAGACTCCCTCTTTAACAGGGGTCCCTGACGGAGAGACTCCATCTTTAACAGGGGAGTCCCTGACGGAGAGACTCCCTCTTTAACAGGGGAGTCCCTGACGGAGAGACTCCCTCTTTAACAGGAGTCCCTGACGGAGAGACTCCCTCTTTAACAGGCGTCCCTGACGGAGAGACTCCCTCTTTAACAGGGGTCCCTGACAGAGAGACTCCCTCTTTAACAGGGGAGTCTCTGACGGAGAGACTCCCTCTTTAACAGGGGTCCCTGATGGAGAGACTCCCTCTTTAACAGGAGTCCCTGACGGAGAGACTCCCTCTTTAACAGGGGTCCCTGACGGAGAGACTCCCTCTTTAACAGGGGTCCCTGATGGAGAGACTCCCTCTTTAACAGGGGTCCCTGACGGAGAGACTCCCTCTTTAACAGGGGTCCCTGACGGAGAGACTCACTCTTTAACAGGGGAGTCCCTGACGGAGAGACTCCCTCTTTAACAGGAGTCCCTGATGGAGAGACTGCCTCTTTAACAGGGGAGTCCCTGACGGAGAGACTCCCTCTTGAACAGGGGAGTCCCTGACGGAGAGACTCCCTCTTTAACAGGGGAGTCCCTGACGGAGAGACTCCCTCTTTAACAGGGATCCCTGACGGAGAGACTCCCTCTTTAACAGGGATCCCTGACGGAGAGACTCCCTCTTGAACAGGGGAGTCCCTGACGGAGAGACTCCCTCTTTAACAGGGGAGTCCCTGACAGAGAGACTCCCTCTTTAACAGGGGTCCCTTACGGAGAGACTCCCTCTTCAACAGGGGAGTCCCTGATGGAGAGATTCCCTCTTTAACAGGGATCCTGGGTTGGGAGATGTACCTCACACTGTCTCCCCATGGGAGCGAGTCCCTCATTGTCCCCCAATCCCTGTGTATCTAACACACTGTGACACCCGGTCCCAGAGGGGGAAAGGACAGTGTATCTAACGCACTGTGACACCCGGTCCCAGAGGGGGAAAGGACAGTGTATCTAACGCACTGTGACACCCGGTCCCAGAGGGGGAAAGGACAGTGTATCTAACGTACTGTGACACCCGGTCCCAGAGGGGGAAAGGACAGTGTATCTAACGCACTGTGACACCCGGTCCCAGAGGGGGAAAGGACAGTGTATCTAACGCACTGTGACACCCGGTCCCAGAGGGGGAAAGGACAGTGTATCTAACGCACTGTGACACCCGGTCCCAGAGGGGGAAAGGACAGTGTATCTAACGCACTGTGACACCCGGTCCCAGAGGGGGAAAGGACAGTGTATCTAACGCACTGTGACACCCGGTCCCAGAGGGGGAAAGGACAGTGTATCTAACGCACTGTGACACCCGGTCCCAGAGGGGGAAAGGACAGTGTATCTAACGCACTGTGACACCCGGTCCCAGAGGGGGAAAGGACAGTGTATCTAACGCACTGTGACACCCGGTCCCAGAGGGGGAAAGGACAGTGTATCTAACACACTGTGACACCCGGTCCCAGAGGGGGAAAGGACAGTGTATCTAACTCACTGTGACACCCGGTCCCAGAGGGGGAAAGGACAGTGTATCTAACGCACTGTGACACCCGGTCCCAGAGGGGGAAAGGACAGTGTATCTAACGCACTGTGACACCCGGTCCCAGAGGGGGAAAGGACAGTGTATCTCACGCACTGTGACACCCAGTCCCAGAGGGGGAAAGGACAGTGTATCTAACGCACTGTGACACCCGGTCCCAGAGGGGGAAAGGACAGTGTATCTAACGCACTGTGACACCCGGTCCCAGAGGGGGAAAGGACAGTGTATCTAACGCACTGTGACACCCGGTCCCAGAGGGGGAAAGGACAGTGTATCGCACGCATTGCCGCACTTTCTAAAGTTATCTTGCCTTGTGAACTTTAACCTCTGACCTGTGCTTGCCCAGCTTGTCGCTACGACCAGTTCTGGAACGATGACTTCTCGAAGTGTGTCTCGTGCAGTATCTGCAGGAACCAATCCAAGACCCCAGGCTGTAAAAGCTGCCCCAAAGGTAAGCACCCCCGCCACCCCCTCACCCCCACCCCCGACCCCTCACCCTCAGCACCTCCCAATCCCAACAAAGTAAAGGACAGAACTCTTTCCTCTGACCAACGCCCAAATCACAGTCAGATCTCCCAAGTCCTCCACCTGAGCCCCGACCCGAAAAAGCAGGGCTGGGGGCTCCGAGTCTGGGGTGATCTTGAGGTTAACCCGTAGTTTGAATTGGCAGCTTGGAAGGCAAATGTTAGCATTCATTTCGAGAGGGTGAGAATCCAGGAGCAGGGATGTCGTTCCAAGGCTGGAAAAAGCTGTGGACGGACCCCATTTGGAGTATTTGAAAAACTACTAAAGATCATGAATGTAGCCCAGTCCCATCACGCAAACCAGCCTCCCGTCCATTGACTCCGTCTACGCTTCCCGCTGCCTCGGGGAAAAGCAGCCGGCATAATCAAGGACCCCCCCGGACACACCCCGGACATTCTCTTCCACCTTCTTCCATCGGGAAAAAGATACAAAAGTCTGAGGTCACGTACCGACCGACTCAAGAACAGCTTCTTCCCTGCTGCTGTCAGACTTTTGAATGGACCTACCTTGCATTAAGTTGATCTTTCTCTACACCCCGAGCTGTGACTGTGACACTACATTCTGCACCCTCCCTTTTCCTTAGAACATAGAACAGTACAGCACAGAACAGGCCCTTCGGCCCACGATGTTGTGCCGAGCTTTATCTGAAACCAAGATCAAGCTATCCCACTCCCTATCATCCTGGTGTGCTCCATGTGCCTATCCAATAACCGCTAATAACCTAAGACACGTGACAATAATAAATCAAATCCTTTTCCTTCTCCCCTCTGTGAACAAAGAACAGTACAGCACAGGAAACAGGCCCTTCGGCCCCTCCAAGCCTGTGCCGCTCCTTGGTCCAACTGGACCAATCGTTTGTATCCCTCCATTCCCAGGCTGCTCATGTGACTATCCAGGTAAGTCTTAAACGATGTCAGCGTGCCTGCCTCCACCACCCTACTTGGCAGCGCATTCCAGGCCCCCACCACCCTCTGTGTAAAAAACGTCCCTCTGATGTCTGAGTTATACTTCGCCCCTCTCAGCTTGAGCCCGTGACCCCTCGTGATCGTCACCTCCGACCTGGGAAAAAGCTTCCCACTGTTCACCCTATCTATACCCTTCATAATCTTGTACACCTCTATTACATCTCCCCTCATTCTCCGTCTTTCCAGGGAGAACAACCCCAGTTTACCCAATCTCTCCTCATAGCTAAGACCCTCCATACCAGGCAACATCCTGGTAAACCTTCTCTGCACTCTCTCTAACGCCTCCACGTCCTTCTGGCAGTGCGGCGACCAGAACTGGACGCAGTACTCCAAATGTGGCCTAACCAGCGTTCTATACAGCTGCATCATCAGACTCCAGCTTTTATACTCTATACCCCGTCCTATAAAGGCAAGCATACCATATGCCTTCTTCACCACCTTCTCCACCTGTGTTGCCACCTTCAAGGATTTGTGGACTTGCACACCCAGGTCCCTCTGTGTTTCTATACTCCTGATGACTCTGCCATTTATTGTATAACTCCTCCCTACATTATTTCTTCCAAAATGCATCACTTCGCATTTATCTGGATTAAACTCCATCTGCCACCTCTCTGCCCAATTTTCCAGCCTATCTATATCCTGCTGTATTGCCCGACAATGCTCTTCGCTATCCGCAAGTCCAGCCATCTTCGTGTCATCCGCAAACTTGCTGATAACACCAGGTACACCTTCTTCCAAATCATTTCTATATATCACAAATAGCAGAGGTCCCAGTACAGAGCCCTGCGGAACACCACTGGTCACAGACCTCCAGCCGGAAAAAGACCCTTCGACCACTACCCTCTGTCTCCTGTGGCCAAGCCAGTTCTCCACCCATCTAGCCACTTCTCCTTGTATCCCATGAGCCTTAACCTTCTTAACCAACCTGCCATGTGGGACTTTGTCAAATGCCTTACTGAAATCCATATCGACGACATCCACGGCCCTTCCTTCGTCAACCGTTTTCGTCACTTCCTCAAAAAACTCCACCAAATTTGTAAGGCACGACCTCCCTCTTACAAAACCATGCTGTCTGTCACTAATGAGATTGTTCCGTTCTAAATGCACATACATCCTGTCTCTAAGAATCCTCTCCAACAACTTCCCTACCACGGACGTCAAGCTCACCGGCCTATAATTTCCTGGGTTATCCCTGCTACCCTTCTTAAACAACGGGACCACATTCGCTATCCTCCAATCCTCAGGGACCTCACCCGTGTCCAAAGAAGCGACAAAGATTTCCGTCAGAGGCCCAGCAATTTCACCTCTCGTCTCCCTGAGCAGTCGAGGATAGATGCCATCAGGCCCTGGGGCTTTGTCAGTTTTAATGTTCCCTAAAAAACCTAACACTTCCTCTCTTGTAATGGAGATTTTCTCTAACGGGTCAACACCTCCCTCCGAGACACTCCCGGTTAACACGTCCCTCTCCTTTGTGAATACCGATGCAAAGTATTCATTTAGGATCTCCCCTATTCCCTCGGGTTCTAAGCATAATTCCCCTCCTTTGTCCCTGAGAGGTCCGATTTTCTCCCTGACAACTCTTTTGTTCCTAACGTATGAATAGAATGCCTTAGGATTCTCCTTAATCCTGCCTGCCAAGAACATCTCGTGACCTCTTTTTGCCCTTCTAACTCCCCGTTTGAGTTCTTTCCTACTCTCTCTGTATTCCTCCAGAGCTCCATCTGTTTTCAGTTGCCTGGACTTAACGTACGCCTCCCTTTTCATTTTAATCAGATCCTCAATTTCCCTGGTTATCCACGGCTCTCGAATCCTACCTTTCCTATCTTTCCTTTTTACAGGCACATGCCTATCCTGCAGCCTTATCAATAGTTCCTTAAAAGACTCCCACATGCCAGACGGTATGCTATTTCTGTATTGTTCCTTGTGCGTTATACAGACAAAGCATACTCTTCATAGAGTACAGAGGGGAGAAGGAAAAGGATTTGATTTATTATTGTCACGGGTATCGGGATCCGGTGAAAAGTATTGTTTCTTGCGCGCTATACAGACAAAGCATACCGTTCATAGAGAAGGAAAGGAGAGGGTGCAGAATGTAGTGTTACAGTCACAGCTAGGGGTGTAGAGAAAGATC
>NW_027591550.1:0-72500 GCF_964213995.1 Mustelus asterias | reverse complement strand
GGGGACTGAGAGACACCAGTCAGTGTACAGATATCTCCCTGAGAGAGAGAGAGAGGGGACTGAGAGACACCAGTCAGTGTACAGATATCACCCTGAGAGAGAGAGAGGGGACTGAGAGACACCAGTCAGTGTACAGATATCTCCCTGAGAGAGAGAGAGAGAGGGACTGAGAGACACCAGTCAGTGCACAGATATCTCCCTGAGAGAGAGAGAGAGGGGACTGAGAGACACCAGTCAGTGCACAGATATCTCCCTGAGAGAGAGAGAGAGGACTGAGAGACACCAGTCAGGGTACAGATATCTCCCTGAGAGAGAGGGGTCTGAGAGACACCAGTCAGTGTACAGATATCTCCTGAGAGAGAGAGAGGGGTCTGAGAGACACCAGTCAGTGTACAGATATCTCCCTGAGAGAGAGAGAGAGGACTGAGAGACACCAGTCAGTGTACAAATATCTCCCTGAGAGAGAGAGAGAGGGGACTGAGAGACACCAGTCAGTGGACAGATATCTCCCTGAGAGAGAGAGAGAGGACTGAGAGACACCAGTCAGTGTACAGATATCTCCCTGAGAGAGAGAGGGGACTGAGAGACACCAGTCAGTGTACAGATATCTCCCTGAGAGAGAGAGAGGGGACTGAGAGACACCAGTCAGTGTACAGATATCTCCCTGAGAGAGAGAGAGGGGACTGAGAGACACCAGTCAGTGTACAGATATCTCCCTGAGAGAGAGAGAGAGAGGGGACTGAGAGACACCAGTCAGTGTCCAGATATCTCCCTGAGAGAGAGAGAGGGGACTGAGAGACACCAGTCAGTGTACAGATATCTCCCTGAGAGAGAGAGAGAGGACTGCGAGACACCAGTCAGTGTACAGATATCTCCCTGAGAGAGAGAGAGAGAGAGGGGACTGAGAGACACCAGTCAGTGTACAGATATCTCCCTGAGAGAGAGAGAGGACTGAGAGACACCAGTCAGTGTACAGATATCTCCCTGAGAGAGAGAGAGGGGACTGAGAGACACCAGTCAGTGTACAGATATCTCCCTGAGAGAGAGAGAGAGAGGGGACTGAGAGACACCAGTCAGTGTACAGATATCTCCCTGAGAGAGAGAGAGGGGACTGAGAGACACCAGTCAGTGTACAGATATCTCCCTGAGAGAGAGAGAGAGGGGACTGAGAGACACCAGTCAGTGTACAGGTATCTCCCTGAGAGAGAGAGAGGACTGAGAGACACCAGTCAGTGTACAGATATCTCCCTGAGAGAGAGAGAGAGGGGACTGAGAGACACCGGTCAGTGTACAGATATCTCCCTGAGAGAGAGAGAGAGAGAGGACTGAGAGACACCAGTCAGTGTACAGATATCTCCCTGAGAGAGAGAGAGAGAGGACTGAGAGACACCAGTCAGTGTACAGATATCTCCCTGAGAGAGAGAGAGGACTGAGAGACACCAGTCAGTGTACAGATATCTCCCTGAGAGAGAGAGAGGAGAGAGGGGACTGAGAGACACCAGTCAGTGTACAGATATCTCCCTGAGAGAGAGAGAGAGGGGACTGAGAGACACCAGTCAGTGTACAGATATCTCCCTGACAGAGAGAGAGGGGACTGAGAGACACCAGTCAGTGTACAGATATCTCCCTGAGAGAGAGAGAGGGGACTGAGAGACACCAGTCAGTGTACAGATATCTCCCTGAGAGAGAGAGAGAGGGGACTGAGAGACACCAGTCAGTGTACAGATATCTCCCTGAGAGAGAGAGAGAGGGGACTGAGAGACACCAGTCAGTGTACAGATATCTCCCTGAGAGAGAGGGGACTGAGAGACACCAGTCAGTGTACAGATATCTCCCTGAGAGAGAGAGAGAGAGGGGACTGAGAGACACCAGTCAGTGTACAGATATCTCCCTGAGAGAGAGAGAGGGGACTGAGAGACACCAGTCAGTGTACAGATATCTCCCTGAGAGAGAGAGAGGGGACTGAGAGACACCAGTCAGTGTACAGATATCTCCCTGAGAGAGAGAGAGAGGGGACTGAGAGACACCAGTCAGTGTACAGATATCTCCCTGAGAGAGAGAGGACTGAGAGACACCAGTCAGTGTACAGATATCTCCCTGAGAGAGAGAGAGAGAGAGGGGACTGAGAGACACCAGTCAGTGCACAGATATCTCCCTCAGAGAGAGAGGACTGAGAGACACCAGTCAGTGCACAGATATCTCCCTGAGTGAGAGAGGGGACTGAGAGACACCAGTCAGTGTACAGATATCTCCCTGAGAGAGAGAGAGGGGACTGAGAGACACCAGTCAGTGTACAGATATCTCCCTGAGAGAGAGAGGACTGAGAGACTCCAGTCAGTGTACAGATATCTCCCTGAGAGAGAGAGGACTGAGAGACACCAGTCAGTGTACAGATATCTCCCTGAGAGAGAGAGAGAGGGGACTGAGAGACACCAGTCAGTGTACAGATATCTCCCTGAGAGAGAGAGAGGGGACTGAGCGACACCAGTCAGTGTACAGATATCTCCCTGAGAGAGAGAGAGGGGACTGAGAGACACCCGTCAGTGTTCAGATATCTCACTGAGAGAGAGAGGGGACTGAGAGACACCAGTCAGTGTTCAGATATCTCCCTGAGAGAGGGAGGGGACTGAGAGACGCCAGTCAGTGTACAGATATCACCCTGAGAGAGAGAGAGGGGACTGAGAGACACCAGTCAGTGTCCAGATATCTCCCTGAGAGAGAGAGAGAGGACTGAGAGAATGAGGTGTCAGTGCTGAGGGAGCGCCGCACTGTAGGAGGGTCGGTGCTGAGGGAGCGCCGCACTGTGGGAGGGTCGGTGCTGAGGGAGCGCCGCACTGTGGGAGGGTCAGTGCTGAGGGAGCGCCGCACTGTGGGAGGGTCGGTGCTGAGGGAGCGCCGCACTGTGGGAGGGTCAGTGCTGAGGGAGCGCCGCACTGTGGGAGGGTCAGTGCTGAGGGAGCGCCGCACTGTGGGAGGGTCAGTGCTGAGGGAGCGCCGCACTGTGGGAGGGTCAGTGCTGAGGGAGCGCCGCACTGTGGGAGGGTCAGTGCTGAGGGAGCGCCGCACTGTGGGAGGGTCAGTGCTGAGGGAGCGCCGCACTGTGGGAGGGTCTGTGCTGAGGGAGCGCCGCACTGTGGGAGGGTCAGTGCTGAGGGAGCGCCGCACTGAGGGAGGGTCAGTGCTGAGGGAGCGCCGCACTGTGGGAGGGTCAGTGCTGAGGGAGCGCCGCACTGTGGGAGGGTCAGTGCTGAGGGAGCGCCGCACTGTGGGAGGGTCAGTGCTGAGGGAGCGCCGCACTGTGGGAGGGTCAGTGCTGAGGGAGCGCCGCACTGTGCGAGGGTCAGTGCTGAGGGAGCGCCGCACTGTGGGAGGGTCAGTGCTGAGGGAGCGCCGCACTGTGGGAGGGTCAGTGCTGAGGGAGCGCCGCACTGTGGGAGGGTCAGTGCTGAGGGAGCGCCGCACTGTGGGAGGGTCAGTGCTGAGGGAGCGCCGCACTGTGGGAGGGTCAGTGCTGAGGGAGCGCCGCACTGTGAGAGGGTCAGTGCTGAGGGAGCGCCGCACTGTGGGAGGGTCGGTGCTGAGGGAGCGCCGCACTGTGGGAGGGTCGGTGCTGAGGGAGCGCCGCACTGTGGGAGGGTCAGTGCTGAGGGAGCGCCGCACTGTGGGAGGGTCAGTGCTGAGGGAGCGCCGCACTGTGGGAGTGTCAGTGCTGAGGGAGCGCCGCACTGTGGGACGGTCAGTGCTGAGGGAGCGCCGCACTGTGGGAGGGTCGGTGCTGAGGGAGCGCCGCACTGTGGGAGGGTCAGTGCTGAGGGAGCGCCGCACTGTGGGAGGGTCAGTGCTGAGGGAGCGCCGCACTGTGTGAGGGTCAGTGCTGAGGGAGCGCCGCACTGTGGGAGGGTCAGTGCTGAGGGAGCGCCGCACTGTGGGAGGGTCAGTGCTGAGGGAGCGCCGCACTGTGGGAGGGTCAGTGCAGTGGGAGCGCCGCACTGTGGGAGGGTCAGTGCTGAGGGAGCGCCGCACTGTGGGAGGGTCAGTGCTGAGGGAGCGCCGCACTGTGGGAGGGTCAGTGCTGAGGGAGCGCCGCACTGTGGGGGGGTCAGTGCTGAGGGAGCGCCGCACTGTGGGAGGGTCAGTGCTGAGGGAGCGCCGCACTGTGGGAGGGTCAGTGCTGAGGGAGCGCCGCACTGTGGGAGGGTCAGTGCTGAGGGAGCGCCGCACTGTGGGAGGGTCAGTGCTGAGGGAGCGCCGCACTGTGGGAGGGTCAGTGCTGAGGGAGCGCCGCACTGTGGGAGGGTCAGTGCTGAGGGAGCGCCGCACTGTGGGAGGGTCGGTGCTGAGGGAGTGCCGCACTGTGGGAGGGTCGGTGCTGAGGGAGCGCCGCACTGTGGGAGGGTCAGTGCTGAGGGAGCGCCGCACTGTGGGAGGGTCAGTGCTGAGGGAGCGCCGCACTGTGGGAGGGTCGGTGCTGAGGGAGTGCCGCACTGTGGGAGGGTCGGTGCTGAGAGAGCGCCGCACTGTGGGAGGGTCGGTGCTGAGGGAGCGCCGCACTGTGGGAGGGTCCGTGCTGAGGGAGCGCCGCACTGTGGGAGGGTCCGTGCTGAGGGAGCGCCGCACTGTGGGAGGGTCAGTGCTGAGGGAGCGCCGCACTG
Source organism: Mustelus asterias (assembly GCF_964213995.1). Taxonomy (NCBI): domain Eukaryota; kingdom Metazoa; phylum Chordata; class Chondrichthyes; order Carcharhiniformes; family Triakidae; genus Mustelus; species Mustelus asterias. Next base: position 67,848 of record NW_027591550.1, on the reverse strand, counting down.
TGGGAGGGTCAGTGCTGAGGGAGCGCCGCACTGTGGGAGGGTCAGTGCTGAGGGAGCGCCGCACTGTGGGAGGGTCGGTGCTGAGGGAGTGCCGCACTGTGGGAGGGTCGGTGCTGAGGGAGCGCCGCACTGTGGGAGGGTCGGTGCTGAGGGAGTGCCGCACTGTGGGAGGGTCGGTGCTGAGGGAGCGCCGCACTGTGGGAGGGTCTGTGCTGAGGGAGCGCCGCACTGTGGGAGGGTCAGTGCTGAGGGAGCGCCGCACTGTGGGAGGGTCGGTGCTGAGGGAGCGCCGCACTGTGGGAGGGTCAGTGCTGAGGGAGCGCCGCACTGTGGGAGGGTCAGTGCTGAGGGAGCGCCGCACTGTGGGAGGGTCAGTGCTGAGGGAGCGCCGCACTGTGGGAGGGTCGGTGCTGAGGGAGCGCCGCACTGTGGGAGGGTCGGTGCTGAGGGAGCGCCGCACTGTGGGAGGGTCGGTGCTGAGGGAGCGCCGCACTGTGGGAGGGTCGGTGCTGAGGGAGCGCCGCACTGTGGGAGGGTCAGTGCTGAGGGAGCGCCGCACTGTGGGAGGGTCAGTGCTGAGGGAGCGCCGCACTGTGGGAGGGTCAGTGCTGAGGGAGCGCCGCACTGTGGGAGGGTCAGTGCTGAGGGAGCGCCGCACTGTGGCAGGGTCAGTGCTGAGGGAGTGCCGCACTGTGGGTCAGTGCTGAGGGAGCGCCGCACTGTGGGAATATTTTTTTGGGGTTTTGTCTACATTCTCCGCACTCTTTGCTGAATCCGATATCTCTGTGTTTTAGCGACGACCTCTCCTCCAGTTGTCCGGCCGGAGTCTGCAATGCCTGCTTGGATCTGGGTCCTTGTCGCCGTGGTGATTGTCGCTGTTCCTGTGGCTGCTCTTTTCGCATGGATTAAATCGAAGGAATATCATTCGTCCGAAGTTGCAAGTGAGTCGCAAACCCCTGTTAAAGAGGGAGTCTCTCCATCAGGGACCCCTGTTAAAGAGGGAGTCTCTCCGTCAGGGACCCCTGTTGAAGAGGGAGTCTCTCCATCAGGGATCCCCTGTTAAAGAGGGAGTCTCTCCGTCAGGGACCCCTGTTAAAGAGGGAGTCTCTCCGTCAGGGACCCCTGTTGAAGAGGGAGTCTCTCCGTCTGGGACTCCCCTGTTAAAGAGGGAGTCTCTCCGTCAGGGACTCCCCTGTTAAAGAGGGAGTCTCTCCGTCAGGGACCCCTGTTAAAGAGGGAGTCTCTCCGTCAGGGACCCCTGTTAAAGAGGGAGTCTCTCCGTCAGGGACCCCTGTTAAAGAGGGAGTCTCTCCGTCAGGGACTCCTGTTAAAGAGGGAGTCTCTCCGTCAGGGACACCCCTGTTAAAGAGGGAGTCTCTCCATCAGGGACTCCCCTGTTAAAGAGGGAGTCTCTCCGTCAGGGACACCCCTGTTAAAGAGGGAGTCTCTCCATCAGGGACACCCCTGTTAAAGAGGGAGTCTCTCCGTCAGGGACTCCCCTGTTAAAGAGGGAGTCTCTCCATCAGGGATCCCTGTTAAAGAGGGAGTCTCTCCATCAGGGATCCCTGTTAAAGAGGGAGTCTCTCCATCAGGGACCCCTGTTAAAGAGGGAGTCTCTCCGTCAGTGATCCCCTGTTAAAGAGGGAGTCTCTCCGTCAGGGACTCCCCTGTTAAAGAGGGAGTCTCTCCATCAGGGACCCCTGTTAAAGAGGGAGTCTCTCCATCAGGGACCCCTGTTAAAGAGGGAGTTTCTCTGTCAGGGACCCCTGTTGAAGAGGGAGTCTCTCCGTCAGGGACTCCTGTTAAAGAGGGAGTCTCTCCGTCAGGGACTCCTGTTAAAGAGGGAGTCTCTCCATCAGGGACCCCTGTTAAAGAGGGAGTCTCTCTGTCAGGGACTCCCCTGTTGAAGAGGGAATCTTTCCGTCAGGGACCCCTGTTAAAGAGGGAGTCTCTCTGTCAGGGACTCCTGTTAAAGAGGGAGTCTCTCCGTCAGGGACCCCTGTTAAAGAGGGAGTCTCTCTGTCAGGGACCCCTGTTAAAGAGGGAGTCTCTCTGTCAGGGACCCCTGTTAAAGAGGGAGTCTCTCTGTCAGGGACCCCCCTGTTAAAGAGGGAGTCTCTCTGTCAGGGACCCCTGTTAAAGAGGGAGTCTCTCCGTCAGGGACTCCCCTGTTAAAGAGGGAGTCTCTCCGTCAGGGACTCCTCTGTTAAAGAGGGAGTCTCTCCGTCGGGGACCCCTGTTAAAGAGGGAGTCTCTCCGTCAGGGACTCCTGTTAAAGAGGGAGTCTCTCCGTCAGAGACCCCTGTTAAAGAGGGAGTCTCTCCGTCAGGGACTCCCCTCTTAAAGAGGGAGTCTCTCCGTCAGGGACTCCCCTGTTAAAGAGGGAGTCTCTCCGTAAGGGACTCCCCTGTTAAAGAGGGAGTCTCTCCGTCAGGGACTCCCCTGTTAAAGAGGGAGTCTCTCCGTCAGGGACGCCCCTGTTAAAGAGGGAGTCTCTCCGTCAGGGACTCCCCTGTTAAAGAGGGAGTCTCTCCGTCAGGGACCCCTGTTAAAGAGGGAGTCTCTCCGTCAGGGACTCCTGTTAAAGAGGGAGTCTCTCCGTCAGGGACTCCTGTTAAAGAGGGAGTCTCTCCGTCAGGGACTCCCCTGTTAAAGAGGGAGTCTCTCCGTCAGGGACCCCTGTTAAAGAGGAAGTCTCTCGTCAGGAACTCCCCTGTTAAAGAGGGAGTCTCTCCGTCAGGGACTCCTATTAAAGAGGGAGATTCTCTGTCAGGGACTCCCTTTTAAAGAGGGAGTCTCTCTGTCAGGGACCCCTGTTAAAGAGGGAGTCTCTCCGTCAGGGACTCCCCTGTTAAAGAGGGAGTCTCTCCGTCAAGGACCCCTGTTAAAGAGGGAGTCTCTCCATCAGGGGCCTGTGTTAAAGAGGGAGTCTCTCCGTCTGGGACTCCCCTGTTAAAGAGGGAGTCTCTCTGTCAGGGGCTCCCCTGTTAAAGAGGGAGTCTCTCCGTCAGGGACTCCCCTGTTAAAGAGGGAGTCTCTCCGTCAGGGATCCCTGTTAAAGAGGGAGTCTCTCCGTCAGGGATCCCTGTTGAAAGAGGGAGTCTCTCCGTCAGGGACTCCTGTTAAAGAGTGAGTCTCTCCGTCAGGGACTCCTGTTAAAGAGGGAGTCTCTCCGTCAGGGACCCCTGTTAAAGAGGGAGTCTCTCCGTCAGGGACCCCTGTTAAAGAGTGAGTCTCTCCGTCAAGGACCCCTGTTAAAGAGGGAGTCTCTCCATCAAGGACCCCTGTTAAAGAGGGAGTCTCTCCGTCAGCGACTCCCCTGTTAAAGAGGGAGTCTCTCTGCCAGGGACTCCCCTGTTAAAGAGGGAGTCTCTCCGTCAGGGACTCCCCTGTTAAAGAGGGAGTCTCTCCGTCAGGGATCCCTGTTGAAGAGGGAGTCTCTCCGTCAGGGATCCCTGTTAAAGAGGGAGTCTCTCCGTCAGGGATCCCTGTTGAAGAGGGAGTCTCTCCGTCAGGGATCCCTGTTAAAGAGGGAGTCTCTCCGTCAGGGACTCCCCTGTTAAAGAGGGAGTCTCTCTGTCAGAGATCCGCGGGGCATTGAGAGCTTGCCAATTGTTGACCCTATGTTTTTTCTGACTTCCAGAACCCGTGCAGGAAATCGGGATTGCAGATGAGCCTGAACACCGGAATCTGACCTCGGAATGATGGTGCGTGACTTTTTCCTCCTGCGTTCGGGTTGAGGAAGGGGCCATTGCCCTGACCTCTCTCTCTCTCTCATTCTCTCTCTCTCTCTCTCTATCCGTCCATCTCCTCCTCAGTCACCTTCCCTCCCTGACCTCGCCTTTGAAAATTGCTGTCGGCTGCCACCATGTGATATAATCGGACAGTTCCACAACAGCACCACCTGCTGCAGACAAAACAAATGGGTTTTTCCTTGCCTTTTCTCAAAGTCCTGTGTCTCTCCCTCTCTCCTGCACCCCAACCCACCGCGCCTCCCCCAATCCTTGCGCCATCAGCCCATGGGAAGAGCTTCTTGTCCTCAACTGGAACCCAACGTGGGAATTTTCGACTCACGTGGCAAAGCAAAGGTCTGGGCAACTGCAGCTCCCTCTTATCGCGGTCCCATCTGGGGCGCCAAACTGTGATCCGACTTTTAATTTAAACACTTTGCAAGCGCTCCCATTGAATGGGACAAACACGAACAGGAATCAACTCTTTAATTCATTCAACAATTCCTCTCTTTCTTTCACACCTCTGGGACCAAGTCAAACTTTTACAGTTGCAACTCATCACCTCGAACTGAATTTCAACTGTTAATTGGATAAAAACTGAACATTTACTTTGGTACTCAATTGAAAATAGTTACTACCGAGTTTAGTAAAAAAACTTGGCCAACAAATATCCCTGAAGTGGAATCTATCTCCTTCTCTGAAGTGTCCTTCAGGGCACATATAGCCAAAGAACAAAAAAAGAACAAAGAAGAGTACAGCACAGGAAACAGGCCCTTCGGCCCCCCCAAGCCCGCGCCTCTCATTGGTCCAACTAGACCATTCGTTTGTATCCCTCCATTCCCAGGCTGCTCATGTGACTATCCCGGTAAGTCTTAAACGATGTCAGCGTGTCTGCCTCCACCACCCTACTTGGCAGCGCATTCCAGGCCCCAACCACCCTCTGTGTAAAAAACGTCCCTCTGATATCTGAGTTATACTTCGCCCCTCTCACCTTGAGCCCGGGACCCCTCGTGATCGTCACCTCCGACCTGGGAAAAAGCTTCCCACTGTTCACCCTATCTATACCCTTCATAATTTTGTACACCTCTATTAGGACTCCCCTCATTCTCCGTCTTTCCAAGGAGAACAACCCCAGTTTACCCAATCTCTCCTCATAGCTAAGACCCTCCATACCAGGCAACATCCTGGTAAACCTTCTCTGCACTCTCTCTAACGCCTCCACGTCCTTCTGGTAGTGCGGCGACCAGAACTGGACGCAGTACTCCAAATGTGGCCTAACCAGCGTTCTATACAGCTGCATCATCAGACTCCAGCTTTTATACTCTATACCCCGTCCTATAAAGGCAAGCATACCATATGCCTTCTTCACCACCTTCTCCACCTGTGTTGCCACCTTCAAGGATTTGTGGACTTGCACACCCAGGTCCCTCTGTGTTTCTATACTCCTGATGACTCTGCCATTTATTGTATAACTCCCCCCTACATTATTTCTTCCAAAATGCATCACTTCGCATTTATCCGGATTAAACTCCATCATTAAATTCATCGCGGTTTACAGCATGGAAACAGGCCTTTCGGCCCAACTTGTCCATGCCGCCCTTTTTTTTAACCACTAAGTTAGCCCCAATTGCCCGCATTTGGCCCATATCCCTCTATACCCATCTTACCCATGTAACTGTCTAAATGCTGTTTAAAAGACAAAATTGTACCCGCCTCTACTACTGCCTCTGGCAGCTCGTTCCAGACACTCACCACCCTCTGTGTGAAAAAACTGCCCCTCTGGACCCTTTTGTATCTCTCCCCTCTCACCTTAAACCTATGCCCTCTAGTTTTAGACTCCCCTACCTTTGGGAAAAGATATTGACTATCTAGCTGATCTGTGCCCCTCATTATTTTATAGACCTCTATAAGATCACCCCTCAGCCTCCTACGCTCCAGAGAAAAAAGTCCCAGTCTATCCAGCCTCTCCTTATAACTCAAACCATCAAATCCTGGTAGCATCCTGGTAAATCTTGACTGCACTCTTTCTAGTTTAATAATATCCTTTCTATAATAGGGTGGCCAGAACTGTACACAGTATTCCAAGTGTGGCCTTACCGATGTCTTGTACAACTTCAACAAGACGTCCCAACTCCTGTATTCAATGTTCTGACCGATGAAACCAAGCGTGCCGAATGCCTTCTTCACCACTCTGTCCACCTGTGACTCCACTTTCAAGGAGCTATGAAGCTGTACCCCGAGATCTCTTTGTTCTGTAACTCTCCCCAACGCCCGGCCATTTATTGTATCTAACGCATGGTGAACTCGGTCCCAGAGGGGGAAAGGACAGTGTATCTAACGCACTGTGACACCCGGTCCCAGAGGGGGAAAGGACAGTGTATCTAACGCACTGTGACACCCGGTCCCAGAGGGGGAAAGGACAGTGTATCTAACGCACTGTGACACCCGGTCCCAGAGGGGGAAATGACAGTGTATCTAACGCACTGTGACACCCGGTCCCAGAGAGGGAAAGGACAGTGTATCTAACGCACTGTGACACCCGGTCCCAGAGGGGGAAAGGACAGTATATCTAACGCACTGTGACACCCGGTCCCAGAGGGGGAAAGGACAGTGTATCTAACGCACTGTGACACCCGGTCCCAGAGGGGGAAAGGACAGTGTATCTAACGCACTGTGACACCCGGTCCCAGAGGGGGAAAGGACAGTGTATCTAACACACTGTGACACCCGGTCCCAGAGGGGGAAAGGACAGTGTATCTAACGCACTGTGACACCCGGTCCCAGAGGGGGAAAGGACAGTGTATCTAACGCACTGTACACCCGGTCCCAGAGGGGGAAAGGACAGTGTATCGAACGCACTGTGACACCCGGGCCCAGAGGGGGAAATGACAGTGTATCTAACGCACAGTGACACCCGGTCCCAGAGGGGGAAAGGACAGTGTATCTAACGCACTGTGACACCCGGTCCCAGAGGGGGAAAGGACAGTGTATCTAACGCACTGTGACACCCGGTCCCAGAGGGGGAAAGGACAGTGTATCTAACGCACTGTGACACCCGGTCCCAGAGGGGGAAAGGACAGTGTATCTAACGCACTGTGACACCCGGTCCCAGAGAGGGAAAGGTCAGTGTATCTAACGCACTGTGACACCCGGTCCCAGAGGGGGAAAGGACAGTGTGTCTAACGCAGTGTGACACCCAGTCCCAGAGGGGGAAAGGACAGTGTATCTCACGCACTGTGACATCCGGTCCCAGAGGGGGAAAGGACAGTGTATCTAACGCACTGTGACACCCGGTCCCAGAGGGGGAAAGGTCAGTGTATCTAACGCACTGTGACACCCGGTCCCAGAGGGGGAAAGGACAGTGTATCTAACGCACTGTGACACCCGGTCCCAGAGGGGGGAAAGGACAGTGTATCTAACGCACTGTGACACCCGGTCCCAGAGTGGGAAAGGACAGTGTATCTAACGCACTGTGACACCCGGTCCCAGAGGGGGAAAGGACAGTGTATCTAACGCACTGTGACACCCGGTCCCATAGGGGGAAAAGACAGTGTATCTAACGCACTGTGACACCCGGTCCCAGAGGGGGAAAGGACAGTGTATCTAACGCACTGTGACACCCGGTCCCAGAGGGGGAAAGGACAGTGTATCTAACGCACTGTGACACCCGGTCCCAGAGGGGGAAAGGACAGTGTATCTAACGCACTGTGACACCCGGTCCCAGAGGGGGAAAGGACAGTGTATCTAACGCACTGTGACACCCGGTCCCAGAGGGGGAATGGACAGTGTATCTAACGCACTGTGACACCCGGTCCCAGAGGGGGAAAGGACAGTGTATCTAACGCACTGTGTCACCCGGTCCCAGAGGGTGAAAGGACAGTGTATCTAACGCACTGTGACACCCGGTCCCAGAGGGGGAAAGGACAGTGTATCTAACGCACTGTGACACCCGGTCCCAGAGGTGGAAAGGACAGTGTATCTAACGCACTGTGACAGCCGGTCCCAGAGGGGGAAAGGACAGTGTATCTAACGCACTGTGACACCCGGTCCCAGAGGGGGAAAGGACAGTGTATCTAACGCACTGTGACACCCGGTCCCAGAGGGGGAAAGGACAGTGTATCTAACACACTGTGACACCCGGTCCCAGAGGGGGAAAGGACAGTGTATCTAACACACTGTGACACCCGGTCCCAGAGGGGGAAAGGACAGTGTATCTAACGCACTGTGACACCCGGTCCCAGAGGGGGAAAGGACAGTGTATCTAACGCACTGTGACACCCGGTCCCAGAGGGGGAAAGGACAGTGTATCTAACGCACTGTGACACCCGGTCCCAGAGGTGGAAAGGACAGTGTATCTAACGCACTGTGACAGCCGGTCCCAGAGGGGGAAAGGACAGTGTATCTAACGCACTGTGACACCCGGTCCCAGAGGGGGAAAGGACAGTGTATCTAACGCACTGTGACACCCGGTCCCAGAGGGGGAAAGGACAGTGTATCTAACACACTGTGACACCCGGTCCCAGAGGGGGAAAGGACAGTGTATCTAACGCACTGTGACACCCGGTCCCAGAGGGGGAAAGGACAGTGTATCTAACGCACTGTGACACCCGGTCCCAGAGGGGGAAAGGACAGTGTATCTAACGCACTGTGACACCCGGTCCCAGAGGGGGAAAGGACAGTGTATCTAACGCACTGTGACACCCGGTCCCAGAGGGGGAAAGGACAGTGTATCTAACGCACTGTGACACCCGGTCCCAGAGGGGGAAAGGACATTTTATGTAACATCGAACATTGTTAGGGTACAGAGGGGAGAAGGAAAAGGATTAGATTTGATTTATTATTGTCACATGTATTGGGATACAGTGAAAAGTATTGTTTCTTGCGCGCTATACAGACAAAGCATACCGTTCATAGAGAAGGAAAGGAGAGAGTGCAGAATGTAGTGTTACAGTCACAGCTCGGGTGTAGGGAAAGATCAACTTAATACAAAGTAGGTCCATTCAAAAGTCTGACAGCAGCAGGGAAGAAGCTGTTCTTGAGTCGGTCGGTACGTGACCTCAGACTTTTGTATCTTTATCCCGATGGAAGAAGGTGGAAGAGAGAATGTCTGGGGTGCGTGGAGGGGGTCCTTGATTATGCCGGCTGCTTTTCCCCGAGGCAGCGGGAAGTGTAGACGGAATCAATGGATGGGAGGCTGGTTTGCGTGATGGATTGGGCTACATTCACGACCCTTTTGTAGTTCCTTGCGGTCTTGGGCAGAGCAGGACCCCCAGACCGAGCTGTGATACACCCGGAAAGGATGCTTTCTATGGGGCATCTGTAAAAGTTGGTGAGAGTCGTAGCGGACATGCCGAATTTCCTTAGCCTTGAGTAAGGAAATAGCAGTAGGGGAATGCTTTTCTGAATGGAGGGCTGTGACCAGCGGTGTTCCTCGGGAATCAGTGCTGGAACCTTTGTTATTCGTATTATATATAAATGACTTGGAGGGAAATGTGGCTGGTCTGATTAGTAAGTTCGCAGACAACACACAAATTGGTGGAGTTGCGGATAGTGAAGAGGATTATCAGAGGATACACCAAGATATAGAGCGGTTGGGGACTTGGGCGGAGAGATGGCAGATGGAGTTTAATCCAGTCAGATGTGAAGTAATGCATTTTGGAAGGTCTAACGCTTGGAGGAATTATACAGTAAATGGCAAAACCCTTGAGAGTATTGATAGGCAGAGGGATCTGGGTGTACAGGGACACAGGTCACTGAAAGTGGCAACGCAGGTGGAGAAGGTAGTCAAGAAGGCATACGGCATGCTTGCCTTCATCGGCCGGGGCATTGAGTTTAAAAATTGGCAAGTCATGTTGACGCTTCATAGAACCTTAGTTAGGCCGCACTTGGAATATAGTGTTCAATTCTGGTCGCCACACTACCAGAAGGATGTGGAGGCTTTGGAGAGGGTACAGAAAAGATTTACCAGGATGTTTCCTGGTATGGAGGGCATTAGTTATCAGGAGAGGTTGGAGAAACTTGGTTTGTTCTCACTGGAACGACGGAGGTTGAGGGGAGACCTGATAGAAGTCTACAAGATTATGAGGGACAGAGTGGATAGTCAGAAGCTTTTTCCCCCAGGGTGGAAGAGTCAATTACTAGGGGGGCACAGGTTTAAGGTGCGAGGGGCAAGGTTTAAAGGAGATGTACGAGGCAGATTTTTTACACAGAGGGTGGTGGGTGCCTGGAACCCGCTGCCCGGGGAGGGAGTGGGAGCGGAAACGGTCGCGGGCATTTAAGGGGCAACTAGATGAATAGGATGGGAATGGAAGGATAGGGACTCTGGAAGGACGTGTGGTTTTAGTTGAGGCAGGCGTCAGGGTAGGCGCAGGCTTGGAGGGCCGAAGGGCCCTGTTCCTGTGCTGCACTGTTCCCTTGTTCCTTGACTTTGTGTCTTTGTGCCCTGTTTGTGAACAGAATTCCCACTCACCTGGCGAAGGAGCAGCGCTCCGAAAGCTCGTGGCTTTTGCTACCAAATGAACCTGTTGGACTTTAACCTGGTGTGAGACTTCTTACTGTGTTTACCCCAGTCCAACGCCGGCGTCCCCACACCTTGTCCCTTGAGGCAGGGAGAGAGGTCAGCTTTGCAAGTGGGCTGAGATCGAGGTGGAGACACCTGGAGGCCCCAACGTGCCAACTGGACAGTCAGGAAAACCCCAACCGCCTCGGTCGCGGCTGAGCCAATCAATGAGTGGCGTGTCAGCGGGTTCAAGGGTCAGAGAGCGATGGAGCGGCTGTGGAGGAACTTTCATTAATGAACCTTCTCCCTGCAGGAGGACGATTTGCTGTCGAAAAGGACCACTTGGAGGGCGTCTCGGTCGTGCCTGCTGCGGGGAACTATTTGGACGGAAGGGAGCAAGGGCAGAGAGAGGGACAGAGATACTCCGCATCATTCCCTATCCGGTGTCAACTGCCATTGACAAAACGGCCAGCGTCTCGAATGCCACACCCGACCAATGAAAACAGCTTCCGAGCTCTCCACCAAGGACAAAGATTATATTGTTATCGGGGACTGGGTGTCCCAGTGCGTTAGATACACTGTCCTTTCCCCCCTCTGGGACCGGGTGTCACAGTGTGTTAGATACACTGTCCTTTCCCCCTCTGGGACCGGGTGTCACAGTGCGTTAGATACACTGTCCTTTCCCCCTCTGGGACCGGGTGTCACAGTGCGTTAGATACACTGTCCTTTCCCCCTCTGGGACTGGGTGTCCCAGTGCGTTAGATACACTGTCCTTTCCCCCTCTGGGACCGGGTGTCACAGTGCGTTAGATACACTGTCCTTTCCCCCTCTGGGACCGGGTGTCACAGTGCGTTAGATACACTGTCCTTTCCCCCTCTGGGACCGGGTGTCACAGTGCGTTAGATACACTGTCCCTTCCCCCTCTGGGACCGGGTGTCACAGTGCGTTAGATACACTGTCCTTTCCCCCTCTGGGACCGGGTGTCACAGTGCGTTAGATACACTGTCCTTTCACCCTCTGGGACCGGGTGTCACAGTGCGTTAGATACACTGTCCTTTCCCCCTCTGGGACCGGGTGTCACAGTGCGATAGATACACTGTCCTTTCCCCCTCTGGGACCGGGTGTCACAGTGCGTTAGATACACTGTCCTTTCCCCCCTCTGGGACCGGGTGTCACAGTGCGTTAGAAACACTGTCCTTTCCCCCTCTGGGACCGGGTGTCACAGTGCGTTAGATACACTGTCCTTTCCCCCTCTGGGACCGGGTGTGACAGTGCGTTAGATACACTGTCCTTTCCCCCTCTGGGACCGGGTGTCACAGTGCGTTAGATACACTGTCCTTTCCCGCTCTGGGACCGGGTGTCACAGTGCGTTAGATACACTGTCCTTTCCCCCTCTGGGACCGGGTGTCACAATGCGTTAGATACACTGTCCTTTCCCCCTCTGGGACTGGGTGTCCCAGTGCGTTAGATACACTGTCCTTTCCCCCTCTGGGACCGGGTGTCACAGTGCGTTAGATACACTGTCCTTTCCCCCTCTGGGACTGGGTGTCACAGTGCGTTAGATACACTGTCCTTTCCCCCTCTGAGACCGGGTGTCACAGTGCGTTAGATACACTGTCCTTTCCCCCTCTGGGACCGGGTGTCACAGTGCGTTAGATACACTGTCCTTTCCCCCTCTGGGACTGGGTGTCCCAGTGTGTTAGATACACTGTCCTTTCCCCCTCTGGGACCGGGTGTCCCAGTGTGTTAGATACACTGTCCTTTCCCCCTCTGGGACCGGGTGTCACAGTGCGTTAGATACACTGTCCTTTCCCCCTCTGGGACCGGGTGTCCCAGTGTGTTAGATACACTGTCCTTTCCCCCTCTGGGACCGGGTGTCACAGTGCGTTAGATACACTGTCCTTTCCCCCCTCTGGGACCGGGTGTCACAGTGCGTTAGATACACTGTCCTTTCCCCCTCTGGGACCGGGTGTCACAACATTAGAAAAATTCATTGAAATGTATTTATTACTCTGTATCTAACCCCGTGCTGTACCTGTCCTGGGAGTGTTTGATGGGGACAGTGTAGAGGGAGCTTTACTCTGTATCTAACCCCGTGCTGTACCTGTCCTGGGAGTGTTTGATGGGGACAGTGGAGAGGGAGCTTTACTCTGTATCTAACCCCGTGCTGTACCTGTCCTGGGAGTGTTTGATGGGGACAGTGTAGAGGGAGCTTTACTCTGTATCTAACCCTGTGCTGTACCTGTCCTGGGAGTGTTTGATGGGGGCAGTGGAGAGGGAGCTTTACTCTGTATCTAACCCCGTGCTGTACCTGTCCTGGGAGTGTTTGATGGGGACAGTGTGGAGGGAGATTTACTCTGTATCTAACCCCGTGCTGTACCTGTCCTGGGAGTGTTTGATGGGGGACAGTGTAGAGGGAGCTTTACTCTGTATCTAACCCCGTGCTGTCCCTGTCCTGGGAGTGTTTGATGGGGGACAGTGTAGAGGGAGCTTTACTCTGTATCGAACCCCGTGCTGTACCTGTCCTGGGAGTGTTTGATGGGGACAGTGTAGAGGGAGCTTTACTCTGTATCGAAGCTAATTTGGGGTTGAATTCGGAATGCTACCTTGTTGAATTTTGATATATATAGAATATGTGTCTGTGTGAGAATCTATGATGATTATTTATAATTTTTAAATAAAGTTTTGGATTAGATTTCGAGGTCTTCGCTGAGTTGTCACTTCAGAATGTCAGGTGAGTGGAAATGGGAACCTCAACGGCAGATCAGGAAGCCATTCGTCCCTTTGGTCTCTGTGCTGTCCCCCAACTGTCCCTGCCTCCCCCACACTCTGGGGCAGCGCCGTAACCTCCTCCAGCCCCGACACCCCCTCCCTATCTCTGTACCCTCCTCCAGCCCCCTACACCCCCTCCCTATCTCTGTAACCTCCTCCAGCCCCTACACCCCTCCCTATCTCTGTAACCTCCTCCAGCACCTACACCCCCTCCCTATCTCTGTAACCTCCTCCAGCCCCTACACCCCCTCCCTATGTCTGTAACCTCCTCCAGCCCCTACACCCCCTCCGTTTCTCTGTAACCTCCTCCAGCCCCCTACACCCCCTCCCGATGTCTGTAACCTCCTCCAGCCCCTACACCCCCTCCGTTTCTCTGTAACCTCCTCCAGCCCCCTACACACCCTCCCTATGTCTGTAACCTCCTCCAGCCCCTACACCCCCTCCCTATGTCTGTAACCTCCTCCAGCCCCTACACCCCCTCCGTTTCTCTGTAACCTCCTCCAGCCCCGACACCCCCTCCCTATGTCTGTAACCTCCTCCAGCCCCTACACCCCCTCCCTATGTCTGTAACCTCCTCCAGCCCCTACAGCCCCTCCCTATGTCTGTAACCTCCTCCAGCCCCTACACCCCCTCCCTATGTCTGTAACCTCCTCCAGCCCCCTACACCCCCTCCGTTTCTCTGTAACCTCCTCCAGCCCCCTACACCCCCTCCCTATCTCTGTAACCTCCTCCAGCCCCTACACCCCTCCCTATCTCTGTAACCTCCTCCAGCCCCTACACCCCCTCCCTATGTCTGTAACCTCCTCCAGACCCTAGACACCGTCCCTATCTCTGTAACCTCCTCCAGCCCCCTATACCCCTCCCTATCTCTGTAACCTCCTCCAGCCCCTACACCCCTCCCTATCTCTGTACCCTCCTCCAACCCCCTACACACCTCCCTATCTCTGTAACCTCCTCCAGCCCCTACACCCATAAGACCATAAGACATAGGAGCGGAAGTAAGGCCATTCGGCCCATCGAGTCCACTCCACCATTCAATCATGGTTGATTTCAACTCCATTTACCCGCTCTCTCCCCATAGCCCTTAATTCCTCGAGAAATCAAGAATTTATCAATTTCTGTCTTGAAGACGCTCAACGTCTCGGCCTCCACAGCCCTCTGTGGCAATGAATTCCACAGACCCACCACTCTCTGGCTGAAGAAATTTCTCCTCATCTCTGTTCTAAAGTGACTCCCTTTTATTCTAAGGCTGTGCCCCCGCGTCCTAGTCTCCCCTGTTAATGGAAACAACTTCCCTACGTCCATCCTATCTCAGCCGTTCATTATCTTGTAAGTTTCTATCAGATCTCCCCTCAACTTCCTAAACTCCAATGAATATAATCCCACGATCCTCAGACGTTCATCGTATGTCAGGCCTACCATTCCTGGGATCATCCGTGTGAATCTCCGCTGGACCCGCTCCAGTGCCAGTATGTCCTTCCTGAGGTGTGGGGCCCAAAATTGCTCACAGTACTCCAAATGGGGCCTAACTCCCTATCTCTGTATCTCTATCTCCCTATCTCTGTAACCTCTGTAACCTCCTCCAGCCCCTACACCCCTCCCTATATCTGCAACCCCCTCCTGCCCCCTACACCCCCTCCCTATCTCTGTAACCTCCTCCAGCCCCTACACCCCCTCCCTATCTCTGTAACCTCCTCCAGCCCCCTACACCCCTCCCTATCTCTGTAACCTCCTCCAGCCCCTACACCCCTCCCTATCTCTGTAACCTCCTCCAGCCCCCTACACCCTCTCCCTATCTCTGTAACCTCCTACGGCCCCTACACCCCCTCCCTATGTCTGTAACCTCCTCCAGCCCCTACACCCCCTCCCTATGTCTGTAACCTCCTCCAGTCCCGACACCCCCCCCCCCCACTATCTCTGTAACCTCCTCCAGCCCCCTACACCCCTCCCTATCTCTGTAACCTCCTCCAACCCTCTACACCCCTCCCTATCTCTGTAACCTCCTCCAACCCCCTACACCCCTCCTTATCTCTGTAACCTCCTCCAACCCCCTACATCCCCTCCCTATCTCTGTAACCTCCTCCAGCCCCTACACCCCTCCCTATCTCTCTAACCTCCTCCAGCCGCTACACCCCCTCCCTATCTCTGTACCCTCCTCCAACCCCCTACACCCCCTCCCTATCTCTGTAACCTCCTCCAACCCCCTACACCCCTCCCTATCTCTGAAACCTCCTCCAGCCCCTACACCCCTCCCTATCTCTGTAACCTCCTCCAGCCCCTACACCCCTCCCTATCTCTGTAACCTCCTCCAGCCACAACACCCCCTCCCTATCTCTGTAACCTCCTCCAGCCCCTGCACCCCTCCCTATGTCTGTAACCTCCTCCAGCCCCTACACCCCCTCCCTATGTCTGTAACCTCCTCCAGTCCCGACACCACCCCCACTATCTCTGTAACCTCCTCCAGCCCCTACACCCCTCCCTATCTCTGTAACCTCCTCCAGCCCCTACACCCCTCCCTATCTCTGTAACCTCCTCCAGCCCCTAGACACCCTCCCTATTTCTGTCACCTCCTCCAGCCCCCTACACCCCTCCCTATCTCTGTAACCTCCTCCAGCCCCCTACACCCCCTCCCTATCTCTGTAACCTCCTCCAGCCCCTACACCCCTCCCTATCTCTGTAACCTCCTCCAGCCCCTACACCCCTCCCTATCTCTGTAACCTCCTCCAGCCCCTACACCCCTCCCTATCTCTGTAACCTCCTCCAGCCCCCTACACCCCCTCCCTATCTCTGTAACCTCCTCCAGCCACCTGCACCTCTCCCTATCTCTGTAACCTCCTCCAACCCCTAAACCCCCTCCCTATCTCTGTAACCTCCTCCAGCCCCTACACCCCCTCCCTATCTCTGTAACCCCCTCCAGCCCCTACACCCCCTCCCTATCTCTGTAACCTCCTCCAGCCCCCTACACCCCTCCCTATCTCTGTAACCTCCTCCAGCCCCCTACACCCCTCCCTATTTCTGTAACCTCCTCCAGCCCCCTACACCCCTCCCTATCTCTGTAACCTCCTCCAGCCCCTACATCCCCTCCCAATCTCTGTAACCTCCTCCAGCCCCCTACACCCCCTCCCTATCTCTCTAACCTCCTCCAGCCGCTACACCCCCTCCCTATCTCTGTACCCTCCTCCAACCCCCTACACCCCCTCCCTATCTCTGTAACCTCCTCCAAACCCCTACACCCCTCCCTATCTCTGAAACCTCCTCCAGCCCCTACACCCCTCCCTATCTCTGTAACCTCCTCCAGCCCCTACACCCCTCCCTATCTCTGTAACCTCCTCCAGCCACAACACCCCCTCCCTATCTCTGTAACCTCCTCCAGCCCCTGCACCCCTCCCTATGTCTGTAACCTCCTCCAGCCCCTACACCCCCTCCCTATGTCTGTAACCTCCTCCAGTCCCGACACCACCCCCACTATCTCTGTAACCTCCTCCAGCCCCTACACCCCTCCCTATCTCTGTAACCTCCTCCAGCCCCTACACCCCTCCCTATCTCTGTAACCTCCTCCAGCCCCTAGACACCCTCCCTATTTCTGTCACCTCCTCCAGCCCCCTACACCCCTCCCTATCTCTGTAACCTCCTCCAGCCCCCTACACCCCCTCCCTATCTCTGTAACCTCCTCCAGCCCCTACACCCCTCCCTATCTCTGTAACCTCCTCCAGCCCCTACACCCCTCCCTATCTCTGTAACCTCCTCCAGCCCCTACACCCCTCCCTATCTCTGTAACCTCCTCCAGCCCCCTACACCCCCTCCCTATCTCTGTAACCTCCTCCAGCCACCTGCACCTCTCCCTATCTCTGTAACCTCCTCCAACCCCTAAACCCCCTCCCTATCTCTGTAACCTCCTCCAGCCCCTACACCCCCTCCCTATCTCTGTAACCCCCTCCAGCCCCTACACCCCCTCCCTATCTCTGTAACCTCCTCCAGCCCCCTACACCCCTCCCTATCTCTGTAACCTCCTCCAGCCCCCTACACCCCTCCCTATTTCTGTAACCTCCTCCAGCCCCCTACACCCCTCCCTATCTCTGTAACCTCCTCCAGCCCCTACATCCCCTCCCAATCTCTGTAACCTCCTCCAGCCCCCTACACCCCCTCCCTATCTCTGTAACCTCCTCCAGCCCCCTACACCCCCTCCCTATCTCTGTAACCTCCTCCAGCCCCTACACCCCCTCCCTATGTCTGTAACCTCCTCCAGCCCCTACACCCCTCCCTATCTCTGTAACCTCCTCCAGCCCCCTACACCCCCTCCCTATCTCTGTAACCTCCTCCAGCCCCTACACCCCTCCCTATCTCTGTAACCTCCTCCAGCCCCTACACCCCCTCCCTATCTCTGTAACCTCCTCCAGCCCCTACACCCCCTCCCTATCTCTGTAACCTCCTCCAGACCCTACACCCCCTCCCTATCTCTGTAACCTCCTCCAGCCCCTACACCCCTCCCTATGTCTGTAACCTCCTCCAGCCCCTACACCCCTCCCTATCTCTGTAACCTCCTCCAGCCCCTACACCCCCTCCCTATCTCTGTAACCCCCTCCAGCATTTACACCCCCTCCCTATCTCTGTAACCTCCTCCAGCCCCTACACCCCTCCCTATCTCTGTAACCTCCTCCAGCCCCCTACACCCCCTCCCTATCTCTGTAACCTCCTCCAGCCCCCTACACCCCCTCCCTATCTCAGTAACCTCCTCCAGCCCCTACACCCCCTCCCTATCTCTGTAACCCCCTCCAGCCCCTACACCCCCTCCCTATCTCTGTAACCTCCTCCAGCCCCCTACACCCCCTCCCTATCTCTGTAACCTCCTCCAGCCCCTACACCCCTCCCTATCTCTGTAACCTCCTCCAGCCCCTACACCCCCTCCCTATCTCTGTAACCTCCTCCAGCCCCTACACCCCTCCCTATCTCTGTAACCTCCTCCAGCCCCTACACCCCTCCCTATCTCTGTAACCTCCTCCAGCCCCTACACCCCCTCCCTATCTCTGTAACCTCCTACGGCCCCTACACCCCCTCCCTATGTCTGTAACCTCCTCCAGCCCCTACACCCCTCCCTATCTCTGTAACCTCCTCCAGCCCCTACACCCCCTCCCTATCTCTGTAACCTCCTCCAGCCCCTACACCCCTCCCTATCTCTGTAATCTCCTCCAGCCCCTACACCCCTCCCTATCTCTGTAGCCTCCTCCAGCCCCTAGACACCCTCCCTATCTCTGTCACCTCCTCCAGCCCCCTACACCCCTCCCTATCTCTGTAACCTCCTCCAGCCCCCTACACCCCCTCCCTATCTCTGTAACCTCCTCCAGCCCCTACACCCCCTCCCTATCTCTGTAACCTCCTCCAGCCCCTACACCCCTCCCTATCTCTGTAACCTCCTCCAGCCCCTACATCCCCTCCCTATCTCTGTAACCTCCTCCAGCCCCTACACCCCCTCCCTATCCCTGCAACCTCCTCCAGCCCCTACACCCCTCCCTATCTCTGTAACCTCCTCCAGCCCCTACACCCCCTCCCTATCTCTGTAACCTTCTCCAGCCCCTACACCCCTCCCTATCTCTGTAACCTCCTCCAGCCCCCTACACCCCTCCCTATCTCTGTAACCTCCTCCAGCCCCCTACACCCCCTCCCTATCTCTGTAACCTCCTCCAGCCCCTACACCCCTCCCTATCTCTGTAACCTCCTCCAGCCCCTACACCCCCTCCCTATCTCTGTAACCTCCTCCAGCCCCTACACCCCCTCCCTATCCCTGTAACCTCCTCCAGCCCCTACACCCCTCCCTATCTCTGTAACATCCTCCAGCCCCTACACCCCCTCCCTATCTCTGTAACCTCCTCCAGCCCCCTACACCCCTCCCTATCTCTGTAACCTCCTCCAGCCCCCTACACCCCCTCCCTATCTCTGTAACCTCCTCCAGCCCCTACACCCCTCCCTATCTCTGTAACCTCCTCCAGCCCCTACACCCCCTCCCTATCTCTGTAACCTCCTCCAGCCCCTACACCCCCTCCCTATCCCTGTAACCTCCTCCAGCCCCTACACCCCTCCCTATCTCTGTAACATCCTCCAGCCCCTACACCCCTCCCTATCTCTGTATCCTCCTCCAGCCCCTACACCCCCTCCCTATCTCTGTAACCTTCTCCAGCCCCTACACCCCTCCCTATCTCTGTAACCACCTACGACCCTCCGAGATCTCGGCCCTGCTCCAATTCCGGCCTCTCGAGCATCCCCCCGATTCCCATCGCTCCGCCATTGGCGGCCGTGCCTTCAGCTGCCTGGGGATGGGGAAAGGTCAAGGGGCATGCATTAGCTCTGGAATTCCTTCCATAACGTCCCTCCTTTAGGGTCACATGATCATCTGATCATGTGACCCGCAATCACGTGACACTCCAACATGTGATGTACCAGCCTGTCCGTCTCCAGATGGAAAGAAATTTAATTGGGTGTTTTTCTGACTCTTGCCCCCCCCCCCCACACCCCCACCCCCCCCCACCCCCCACGCCGCCCCCCCCGCCCCACCACCCCCCCCCCCGCCCCTCCGCGCCCCACCCCATTTTAATTTACCTTTAAGGGTTTGATTCTGATTAGATTTGATTTATTGTTGTCACGTGTATTGAGATACAATGAAAAGTATTGTTTCTTGCGCACTGTACAGACAAAGCATACCGTTCATAGAGAAGGAAAGGAGAGGGTGCAGAATGTAGTGTCACAGTCACAGCTCGGGGTGTAGAGAAAGATCAACTTAATATAAGGTCGGTCCATTCGAAAGTCTGACAGCAGCAGGGAAGAAGCTGTTCTTGAGTCGGTCGGTACGTGACCTCAGACTTTTGTATCTTGTTCCCGATGGAAGAAGGTGGAAGAGAGAATGTCCGGGGTGTGTCGGGGGGGGTCCTTGATTACGCCGGCTGCTCTTCCCCGAGGCAGCGGGAAGTGTAGACGGAATCAATGGATGGGAGGTTGGTTTGCGTGATGGATTGGGCTACATTCACGACCCTTTGTAGTTCCTTGCGGTCTTGGGCAGAGCAGGAGCCCCAGACCGAGCTGTGATACACCCGGAAAGGATGCTTTCTATGGGGCATCTGTAAAAGTTGGTGAGAGTCGTAGCTGACATGCTGAATTTCCTTCGCCTCCTGAGAAAGTAGAGGCGTTGGTGGGGCTTTCTTAACCATAGTGTCGGCGTGGGGGGGACCAGGACAGGTTGTTGGTGATCTGGACACTTCAAAACTTGAAGCTCTCAGGTGAGGTCCCTGAGGATTGGAGGATAGCGAATGTGGTACCGTTATTTAAGAAGCGTAGCAGGGATAACCCAGGTAATTATAGGTCGGTGAGCTTGACGTCCGTGGTAGGGAAGTTGTTGGAGAGGATTCTTAGAGACAGGATGTATGTGCATTTAGAACGGAACAATCTCATTAGTGACAGACAGCATGGTTTTGTAAGAGGGAGGTCGTGCCTTACAAATTTGGTGGAGTTTTTTGAGGAAGTGACAAAAACGGTTGACGAAGGAAGGGCCATGGATGTCGTCTATATGGATTTCAGTAAGGCATTTGACAAAGTCCCTCATGGCAGGTTGGTTAAGAAGGTTAAGGCTCATGGGATACAAGGAGAAGTGGCTCGATGGGTGGAGAACTGGCTTGACCATCGGAGACAGAGGGTAGTGGTCGAAGGGTCTTTTTCCAGCTGGAGGTCTGTGACCAGTGGTGTTCCTCAGGGCTCTGTACTGGGACCTCTGCTATTTGTGATATATATAAATGATTTGGAAGAAGGTGTAACTGGTGTAATCAGCAAGTTTGCGGATGACACGAAGATGGCTGGACTTGCGGATAGCGATGAACATTGTTGGACAATACAGCAGGATATAGATAGGCTGGAAAATTGGGCGGAGAGGTGGCAGATGGAATTTAATCCAGATAAATGTGAAGTGATGCATTTTGGAAGAACTAATGTAGGGGGGAGTTATACAATAAATGGCAGAGCCATCAAGAGTATAGAAAAACAGAGCGACCTGGGTGTGCAAGTCCACAAATCCTTGAAGGTGGCAGCACAGGTGGAGAAGGTGGTGAAGAAGGCATATGGCATGCTTGCCTTTATAGGACGGGGTATAGAGTATAAAAGCTGGAGTCTGATGATGCAGCTGTATAGAACGCTGGTTAGGCCACATTTGGAATACTGCGCCCAGTTCTGGTCGCCGCACTACCAGAAGGACGTGGAGGCGTTAGAGAGAGTGCAGAGAAGGTTTACCAGGATGTTGCCTGGTATGGAAGGTCTTAGCTATGAGGAGAGATTGGGTAAACTGGGGTTGTTCTCCCTGGAAAGACGGAGAATGAGGGGAGATCTAATAGAGGTGTACAAGATTATGAAGGGTATAGATAGGGTGAACAGTGGGAAGCTTTTTCCCAGGTCAAAGGTGACGATCACAAAGAACAAAGAACAATACAGCACAGGAACAGGCCCTCCGGCCCTCCAAGCCCGCGCCGCTCCCCGGTCCAGGATTGAATCCTGAATCCAGGATCCCTGCCCAATTTTCCAGCCTATCTACATACCAATATCCTATCCACCGAGCTGTCCCGCACAGCTACGATGCTTTGTTCATTACAACCTATTAACTCACTCCCTCCCCCCCATTCCAGACCATGTGATCTCCAGGGAGAGGCGAAAACCCAGAGTGAAAAACCCCAGGGCCAATATGGGGAAAGAAAATCTGGGAAATTCCTCTCCGACCCCCTGAGGCGATCGAAACGAGTCCAGGAGATCACAATGGCCCTGATCGGAAAATGCTTCCCAACCCTAGTCATTTCCACTTCCACGAACACCATATGAATTCCCTGCCCCCGAGACAGGTTCCCAACTATCCGCAGTCTCGCTCTGTACTGGCACCAGCAAGATGATCATAGAATGAAGCCTTGAAACGAGAAACCAGGAACAATTAGCCCGCGCCGCTCCCTGGTCCAAACTAGACCACTCTTTTGTATCCCTCCATTCCCACTCCGTTCATATAGCTGTCTAGATAAGTCTTAAACGTTCCCAGTGTGTCCGCCTCCACCACCTTGCCCGGCAACACATTCCAGGCCCCCACGACCCTCTGTGTGAAATATGTCCTTCTGATATCTGTGTTAAACCTCCCCCCCCTTCACCTTGAACCTATGACCCCTCGTGAACGTCACCACCGACCCAGGGAAAAGCTTCCCTCCGTTCACCCTATCTATGCCTTTCATAATTTTATACACCTCTATTAAGTCTCCCCTCATCCTCCGTCTTTCCAGTGAGAACAACCCCAGTTTCCCCAATCTCTCCTCATAACCAAGCCCCTCCATACCAGGCAACATCCTGGTAAACCTCCTCTGTACTCTCTCCAAAGCCTCCACGTCCTTCTGGTAGTGTGGCGACCAGAACTGGACGCAGTATTCCAAATGCGGCCGAACCAACGTTCTATACAACCGCGACATCAGACCCCAACTTTTATACTCTATCACGAGGGGTCACGGGCTCAAGGTGAGAGGGGCGAGGTATAACTCAGATATCAGAGGGATGTTTTTTACACAGAGGGTGGTGGGGGCCTGGAATGCGCTGCCAAGTAGGGTGGTGGAGGCAGACACGCTGACATCATTTAAGACTTACCTGGATAGTCACATGAGCAGCCTGGGAGCGGAGGGATACAAACGATTGGTCTCGTTGGACCAAGGAGCGGCACAGGCTTGGAGGGCCGAAGGGCCTGTTTCCTGTGCTGTACTGTTCTTTGTTCTCTCGACCCTTTCTACTTGGTCCCCGTTGATGTAGACAGGGGCATGTTCTCCTTTACGCTTCCTGAAGTCGATGACAATCTCCCTCGTTTTGTCGACATTGAGGGAGAGATTATTGTTGCCGCATCAGTTCACCAGATTCCCTATCTCATTCCTGTACTCTGTCCGTCATTGTTTGAGATCCGACCCACTACGGTGGTGTCATCAGCAAACAGGAAAATCGAATGTAAACATGTTCTTGTGGTCGTACTTTGCCTTTACAAAATTTATTTCAAATTATGTTTATTTGCAAGCTTTAGAATCAGTTCCGAACATTTTATCGGTGTTATTTTGTCTGCAGCCAGTGTCTGTACCTGTTACCGAAACTATATAAGGAACATTCTGTTTATTTTTAATCTGGTCGAAGCCAGTGTCTTGGGGTTTTGTGATCATGGCATTATAAAGCGAAAGTTAGTCTCCCCACCCCCCCCCCACCCCCCGCCCCCCCCCCACCCCCCCACCCCTCCCCGCCTGAGAACTAACACCAAAGGGCAGTACCTCATCTTAAAGGCGGCCCAGTGGCACAGCGGGTTAGCACTGCTGCCTCACAGCGCCAGGGACCCGGGTTCAATCCCGGCTCGGGTCACTGTCTGTGCGGAGTCTGCACGTTCTCCCCGTGTCTGCGTGGGTTTCCTCCGAAGCCCCGGTTTCCTCCCACAGTCTGAAAGATGTGTAGGTTAGGTGGATTGGCCATGCTAAATTGTCCCTTAGTGTCCAAAGATGTGCAGGTTAGGTGGATTGGCCATGCTAAATTGTCCCTTAGTGTCCAAAGATGTGTAGGTTAGGGGGATTGGCCATGCTAAATTGTCCCTTAGTGTCCAAAGATGTGTAGGTTAGGTGGATTGGCCATGCTAAATTGTCCCTTAGTGTCCAAAGATGTGTAGGTTAGGTGGATTGGCCGTGCTAAATTGTCCCTTAGTGTCCAAAGATGTGCAGGTTAGGTGGATTGGCCATGCTAAATTGTCCCTTAGTGTCCAAAGATGTGCAGGTTAGGTGGATTGGCCATGCTAAATTGTCCCTTAGTGTCCAAAGATGTGTAGGTTAGGGGGATTGGCCATGCTAAATTGTCCCTTAGTGTCCAAAGATGTGTAGGTTAGGTGGATTGGCCATGCTAAATTGTCCCTTAGTGTCCAAAGATGTGTAGGTTAGGTGGATTGGCCATGCTAAATTGTCCCTTAGAGTCCAAAGATGTGCAGGTTAGGTGGATTGGCCATGCTAAATTGTCCCTTAGTGTCCAAAGATGTGCAGGTTGGGTGGATTGGCCGTGCTAAATTGCCCCTTAGTGTCCAAAGATGTGCCGGTTAGGTGGATTGGCCATGCTAAATTGTCCCTTAGTGTCCAAAGATGTGTAGGTTAGGTGGATTGGCCATGCTAAATTGTCCCTTAGAGTCCAAAGATGTGCAGGTTGGGTGGATTGGCCGTGCTAAATTGCCCCTTAGTGTCCAAAGATGTGCCGGTTAGGTGGATTGGCCATGCTAAATTGTCCCTTCGTGTCCAAAGATGTGCAGGTTAGGTGGATTGGCCATGCTAAATTGGCCCTTCGTGTCCAAAGATGTGCAGGTTAGGTGGATTGGCCATGCTAAATTGCCCCTTAGTGTCCAAAGATGTGTAGGTTAGGTGGATTGGCCATGCTAAATTGCGCCTTAGTGTCCAAAGATGTGCGGGTTAGGTGGATTGGCCATGCTAAATTGTCCCTTAGTGTCAGGGGGACTAGCTAGGGTAAATACATGGGATTATGGGAATAGGGCCTAGGTGGGATTGAGGTGGGTGTAGACTCGATGGGCCGAATGGCCTCCTTCTGCACTGGAGGGATTCTATTCTATAATCTGTAAAGAGTGAGCGTGAAGTGGTGTGACCTGCTCTTCAGCGACCTCTAGTGGTTAAATCAAAATTGCTCCCCGACACTCTCTCTGCAATCAACACCGAACAATTAATTTATCTGACGAATAGTGAGCAAAGTACTAAACCAAATAAATCCCTTCTAACTATTAACTATTCCCCAACACAACAAGATTCTGATGGAATGCTGTTCCAATAATTACAAGTCTCACTCATTAACAAAAATAGAATTTAGTCACTCTCTGAATTACAACCAGGTTTTATCTTCTGGAATATTCTCGGTTTCTCTGTTGATTCTTCGGTCTGAAACTTCCTTCCACTTTACTTCCTTTGCTAAATGGATGGTGACATAGATCAAGCTGTGAGAGCCAGCGATTTTCTCTCTCTCTCTCTCTCTCTCTCTGAGGGCTGTGAACTGTTCTCTCTGGGAGGTGTCAGCTGCTCTCTCCTTTTTGTCCCACTGCCCCCCCCCCCCTCTTTTATACCTGTGATGACATATCAATATTTCCCCCCCATGAGGATTGGTCCTGGGTTGTCAACACCATCGGATTTAACTTTAATAGGTTCTTGGTATCCAAGTGCCTGATTCAAATTGATTGGCTGAATTCAGTTGTCTTGGTTAAAAATTGCCGCTCAGCTTTGTCTGGAAGACAATACTTTTCACTGGATCCCGATACACGTGACAAGAATAAATCAAATCAAATCCTTTTCCTTCTCCCCTCTGTACTCTATGAATGGTATGCTTTGTCTGTATAGGGCGCAAGAAACAATACTTTTCACTGGATCCCAGTACACGTCACAATAATAAATCAAATCAAATTAAGTTCGTATTTGCTGCTACCCTGTCATAGAACCATAGAACCATAGAAAATTACAGCTCAGAAACAGGCCTTTTGGCCCTTCTTGTCTGTGCCGAACCATTTTTCTGCCTCGTCCCACTGACCTGCACTTGGACCATATCCCTCCACACCCCTCTCATCCATGAACCCGTCCAAGTTTTTCTTCAATGTTAAAAGTGACCCTGCATTTACCACTTTATCCGGCAGCTCATTCCACACTCCCACCACTCTCTGCGTGAAGAAGCCCCCCCTAATATTCCCTTTAAACTTTTCTCCTTTCACCCTTAACCCATGCCCTCTGGTTTTTTTCTCCCCTAGCCTCAGTGGAAAAAGCCTGCTCGCATTCACTCTATCCATACCCATCAAAATCTTATACACCTCTATCAAATCTCCCCTCAATCTTCTCCGCTCCAGGGAATAAAGTCCCAACCTATTCAATCTCTCTCTGTAACTCAGCTTCTCAAGTCCCGGCAACATCCTTGTGAACCTTCTCTTTCAACCTTATTTACATCCTTCCTGTAACTAGGTGACCGTAGGATTTTTAGAATCAATTCTCTGGGTTCCCATCGCTGCCCCCATGTTGTGTTTCGATAATGATACAAAGCCACCAATCGCTTGGAAGGGAAAGACACGGGGAGGGGAAGGGTAATTTTTTATTTGTTTCTCGCCCGTCACATGTCGTATACCGTCGTAATTTTCAAATTAATTTGCTGGATTCCCACCGCTGTTGCGTTTTGACAATGATACTGACGCACCAATCACTCAAAAGGGTTGGGGGAAAGATTGAGAGTATTTTTATTCAGAGCGGGGCGCGTGTATACTTGGGGAGAGAACTGCCCATGATGTGAGAACGGCGTTCCGAATGAGAGGGACCTGTTGTCGAGGAGGCGAAAGACCTCATGGAATGGAAGGCTCCCCGACTGAACCTCAGTAATCGGGAGGCTCGTACGGGACTCTCCGCCATTTCCCAATCGGAGTGTTTGATTTGAGGGGTCCCATTCCTCCTCAAACCCCAGTGTGTCTGGTGTAGGTACACCCACAGCACAGTTCGGGAGGGACTTCCAGGATTTCGACCCCAGTCACAGCGAAGGAACGGCCGATATATTTCAAAGTCAGGATTTGGGGGGGCTCGGAGGGGGGGACTTGCAGGCGGTGGGTGTTTCCCATGCTGCCCCCTCCTCTCCCACTTTGTCCTTCCAGGTGTCGGGGTTTGAAGGAGCCTTGGCGAGTCGCTGCGGGGCATCTTGTAGACGGTTCACACGGCTGCCGCTGTGCGTGGGTGGTGGAGGGAGTGAGTGTTTGTGGTTAGCGTGTCGATCGAGCGGGGGGGAGGAGGGGGGGCTGCTTTGTCCTGGATGGTGTGGAGCTTCTCCAGTGTCGTCGGGAGCCGCACCCGTCCAGGCGAGTGGAGAGTGTCCCATCACACTCCTGACTTGTGTCCTTGTGGATGGTGGGACAGGCTTTGGGAAGTGGGGGGGAGTCAGGGAGGAACACAGCAATATATTGTCAAATCATATCGACAATAACAGGGAACGGTTGCTAAGGTAACCAGATTCAATCTCCATTCAAATCAACTACCTCAGATCCAGCAGAACAGAACTAATCACAACACATTCTCCATAGCCCGAAGAGAGAGAGAGAGAGACACCAGTCAGTGTACAGATATCTCCCTGAGAGAGAGAGAGGGGACTGAGAGACACCAGTCAGTGTACAGATATCTCCCTGAGAGAGAGAGAGGGGACTGAGAGACACCGGTCAGTGTACAGATATCTCCCTGAGAGAGAGAGAGGACTGAGAGACACCAGTCAGTGTACAGATATCTCCCTGAGAGAGAGACAGAGGACTGAGAGACACCAGTCAGTGTACAGATATCTCCCTGAGAGAGAGAGGGGACTGAGAGACACCAGTCAGTGTACAGATATCTCCCTGAGAGAGAGAGAGGGGACTGAGAGACACCAGTCAGTGTACAGATATCTCCCTGAGAGAGAGAGGGGACTGAGAGACACCAGTCAGTGTACAGATATCTCCCTGAGAGAGAGACAGAGGACTGAGAGACACCAGTCAGTGTACAGATATCTCCCTGAGAGAGAGAGAGGGGACTGAGAGACACCAGTCAGTGTACAGATATCTCCCCGAGAGAGAGAGAGAGGGGACTGAGAGACACCAGTCAGTGTACAGATATCTCCCCGAGAGAGAGAGAGAGAGAGGGGACTGAGAGACACCAGTCAGTGTACAGATATCTCCCCGAGAGAGAGAGAGAGGGGACTGAGAGACACCAGTCAGTGTACAGATATCTCCCTGAGAGAGAGAGAGGGGACTGAGAGACACCAGTCAGTGTACAGATATCTCCCTGAGAGAGAGAGGGGACTGAGAGACACTAGTCAGTGTACAGATATCTCCCTGAGAGAGAGAGAGAGGGGACTGAGAGACACCAATCAGTGGACAGATATCTCCCTGAGAGAGAGAGAGGGGACTGAGAGACACCAGTCAGTGTACAGATATCTCCCTGAGAGAGAGAGAGAGAGGGGACTGAGAGACACCAGTCAGTGTACAGATATCTCCCTGAGAGAGAGAGAGGGGACTGAGAGACACCAGTCAGTGTACAGATATCTCCCTGAGAGAGAGAGAGGGGACTGAGAGACACCAGTCAGTGTACAGATATCTCCCTGAGAGAGAGAGAGGGGACTGAGAGACACCAGTCAGTGTACAGATATCACCCTGAGAGAGAGAGAGGGGACTGAGAGACACCAGTCAGTGGACAGATATCTCCCTGAGAGAGAGAGAGAGGGGGGACTGAGAGACACCAGTCAGTGTACAGATATCTCCCTGAGAGAGAGAGATGGGACTGAGAGACACCAGTCAGTGTACAGATATCTCCCTGAGAGAGAGAGAGGGGACTGAGAGACACCAGTCAGTGTACAGATATCTCCCTGAGAGAGACAGAGAGGACTGAGAGACACCAGTCAGTGTACAGATATCTCCCTGAGAGAGAGAGAGAGAGAGGGGACTGAGAGACACCAGTCAGTGTACAGATATCTCCCTGAGAGAGAGAGAGAGGACTGAGAGACACCAGTCAGTGTACAGATATCTCCCAGAGAGAGAGAGGGGACTGAGAGACACCAGTCAGTGTACAGATATCTCCCTGAGAGAGAGAGAGAGGGGACTGAGAGACACCAGTCAGTGGACAGATATCTCCCTGAGAGAGAGAGAGAGAGAGGACTGAGAGACACCAGTCAGTGTACAGATATCTCCCTGAGAGAGAGAGAGAGAGAGGACTGAGAGACACCAGTCAGTGTACAGATATCTCCCTGAGAGAAAGAGAGGGGACTGAGAGACACCAGTCAGTGTACAGATATCTCCCTGAGAGAGAGAGAGGACTGAGAGACACCAGTCAGTGTTCAGATATCTCCCTGAGAGAGAGAGAGAGAGGGGACTGAGAGACACCAGTCAGTGTACAGATATCTCCCTGAGAGAGAGATGGGGGACTGAGAGACACCAGTCAGTGTACAGATATCTCCCTGAGAGAGAGAGGGAGGACTGAGAGACACCAGTCAGGGTACAGATATCTCCCTGAGAGAGAGAGAGAGGGGACTGAGAGACACCAGTCAGTGTACAGATATCTCCCTGAGAGAGAGAGAGAGGGGACTGAGAGACACCAGTCAGGGTACAGATATCTCCCTGAGAGAGAGATGGGGGACTGAGAGACACCAGTCAGTGTCCAGATATCTCCCTGAGAGAGAGAGAGGGGACTGAGAGACACCAGTCAGTGTACAGATATCTCCCTGAGAGAGAGAGAGAGGGGACTGAGAGACACCAGTCAGTGTACAGATATCTCCCTGAGAGAGAGAGGGGGGACTGAGAGACACCAGTCAATGTACAGATATCTCCCTGAGAGAGAGAGAGAGGGGACTGAGAGACACCAGTCAGTGTACAGATATCTCCCAGAGAGAGAGAGAGAGAGGGGACTGAGAGACACCAGTCAGTGTACAGATATCTCCCTGAGAGAGAGAGAGAGGGGACTGAGAGACACCAGTCAGTGGACAGATATCTCCCTGAGAGAGAGAGAGAGAGAGGGGACTGAGAGACACCAGTCAGTGTACAGATATCTCCCTGAGAGAAAGAGAGGGGACTGAGAGACACCAGTCAGTGTACAGATATCTCCCTGAGAGAGAGAGAGGACTGAGAGACACCAGTCAGTGTTCAGATATCTCCCTGAGAGAGAGAGAGAGGACTGAGAGACACCAGTCAGTGTACAGATATCTCCCTGAGAGAGAGAGGGAGGACTGAGAGACACCAGTCAGGGTACAGATATCTCCCTGAGAGAGAGAGAGAGGGGACTGAGAGACACCAGTCAGTGTACAGATATCTCCCTGAGAGAGAGAGAGGGGACTGAGAGACACCAGTCAGTTTACAGATACCTCCCTGAGAGAGAGAGAGAGGGGAGACTGAGAGACACCAGTCAGTGTACAGGTATCTCCCTGAGAGAGAGAGAGGGGACTGAGGGACACCAGTCAGTGTACAGATATCTCCCTGAGAGAGAGAGAGGACTGAGAGACACCAGTCAGTGTACAGATATCTCCCTGAGAGACAGGGGACTGAGAGACACCAGTCAGTGGACAGATATCTCCCTGAGAGAGAGAGGGGACTGAGAGACACCAGTCAGTGTACAGATATCTCCCTGAGAGAGAGAGGGGACTGAGAGACACCAGTCAGTGTACAGATATCTCCCTGAGAGAGAGAGGGGACTGAGAGACACCAGTCAGTGTACAGATATCTCCCTGAGGGAGAGAGAGAGGACTGAGAGACACCAGTCAGTGTACAGATATCTCCCTGAGAGAGAGAGAGGGGACTGAGAGACACCAGTCAGTGTACAGATACCTCACTGAACATTCGTAAGGACATTGTTATTTGGAGAGAGAACATTATTTTGGAATCCTTGTTCTCTCGGTCGGAGTCTCCTTTTATCATTTTAACTCCCCCAGTTCTCTGTCAAATTGGGACCACATTCTCATAATCGTAATCTTCAGAGTTCAAGGCTGTGTATATACAAAATAGGGGGACATTAACAGAGGGGACACAGTGCTGAGATTTATCACCAACACAAGCATCTGCCCCAGAAACCTCATCTCTACCTCACTACCTCCACGCGGGAGCAAGTCCCACACTCTCCCCATTGGAGCGAGTCCCACACTCTCCCCCGTGGGAGCGAGTCCCACATTCCCCCCCGTGGGAGCGAGTCCCACATTCTCCCCGTGGGAGCGAGTCCCACACTCTCCCCCGTGAGAGCGAGTCCCACATTCTCCCCGTGGGAGCGAGTCCCACATTCTCCCCGTGGGAGCGAGTCCCACACTCTCCCCCGTGGGAGCGAGTCCCACACTCTCCCCGTGGGAGCGAGTCCCACATTCTCCCCGTGGGAGCGAGTCCCACACTCTCCCCCCGTGAGAGTGAGTCCCACACTCTCCCCCCGTGAGAGTGAGTCCCACACTCTCCCCCCGTGGGAGCGAGTCCCACATTCTCCCACCGTGGGAGTGAGTCCCACACTCTCCCCGTGGGAGCGAGTCCCACATTCTCCCCGTGGGAGCGAGTCCCACACTCTCCCCCGTGAGAGCGAGTCCCACATTCTCCCCGTGGGAGCGAGTCCCACATTCTCCCCGTGGGAGCGAGTCCCACACTCTCCCCCGTGGGAGCGAGTCCCACACTCTCCCCGTGGGAGCGAGTCCCACATTCTCCCCGTGGGAGCGAGTCCCACACTCTCCCCCCGTGAGAGTGAGTCCCACACTCTCCCCCCGTGAGAGTGAGTCCCACACTCTCCCCCCGTGGGAGCGAGTCCCACATTCTCCCACCGTGGGAGTGAGTCCCACACTCTCCCCGTGGGAGCGAGTCCCACATTCTCCCCGTGGGAGCGAGTCCCGCACTCTCCCCCCGTGAGAGCGAGTCCCACATTCTCCCCGTGGGAGCGAGTCCCACACTCTCCCCGTGGGAGCGAGTCCCACACTCTCCCCGTGGGAGTGAGTCCCACACTCTCCCCGTGGGAGCGAGTCCCACAATCTCCCCTTGGGAGTGAGTCCCACATTCTCCCCGTGGGAGCGAGTCCCACATTCTCCCCGTGTGAGCGAGTCCCGCATTCTCCCCCGTGGGAGCGAGTCCCACATTCTCCCCCGTGGGAACGAGTCCCACACTCTCCCCCCGTGGGAGCGAGTCCCACATTCTCTCCGTGGGAGCGAGTCCCGCATTCTCCCCCGTGTGAGCGAGTCCCGCATTCTCCCCCGTGGGAGCGAGTCCCACACTCTCCCCCCGTGAGAGTGAGTCCCACACTCTCCCCCGTGGGAGCGAGTCCCACATTCTCCCCCGTGTGAGCGAGTCCCACATTCTCCCCATTGGAGCGAGTCCCACACTCTCCCCCGTGTGAGCGAGTCCCACATTCTCCCCCATGAGAGCGAGTCCCGCATTCTCCCCGTGGGAGCGAGTCCCACATTCCCCCCCGTGGGAGCGAGTCCCACATTCTCCCCGTGGGAGCGAGTCCCACATTCTCCCCGTGGGAGCGAGTCCCACATTCTCCCCGTGGGAGCGAGTCCCACACTCTCCCCCGTGGGAGCGAGTCCCACACTCTCCCCGTGGGAGCGAGTCCCACATTCTCCCCGTGGGAGCGAGTCCCACACTCTCCCCCCGTGAGAGTGAGTCCCACACTCTCCCCCCGTGAGAGTGAGTCCCACACTCTCCCCCCGTGGGAGCGAGTCCCACATTCTCCCCCCGTGGGAGTGAGTCCCACACTCTCCCCGTGGGAGCGAGTCCCACATTCTCCCCGTGGGAGCGAGTCCCGCACTCTCCCCCCGTGAGAGCGAGTCCCACATTCTCCCCGTGGGAGCGAGTCCCACACTCTCCCCGTGGGAGCGAGTCCCACACTCTCCCCGTGGGAGTGAGTCCCACACTCTCCCCGTGGGAGCGAGTCCCACACTCTCCCCTTGGGAGTGAGTCCCACATTCTCCCCCGTGGGAGCGAGTCCCACACTCTCCCCCCGTGGGAGCGAGTCCCACATTCTCCCCGTGGGAGCGAGTCCCGCATTCTCCCCCGTGTGAGCGAGTCCCGCATTCTCCCCCGTGGGAGCGAGTCCCACACTCTCCCCCCGTGAGATTGAGTCCCACACTCTCCCCCGTGGGAGCGAGTCCCACATTCTCCCCCGTGTGAGCGAGTCCCACATTCTCCCCATTGGAGCGAGTCCCACACTCTCCCCCGTGTGAGCGAGTCCCACACTCTCCCCCGTGAGAGCGAGTCCCGCATTCTCCCCGTGGGAGCGAGTCCCACATTCTCCCTGTGGGAGCGAGTCCCACACTCTCCCCCGTGAGAGCGAGTCCCGCACTCTCCCCCGTGGGAGCGAGTCCCACATTCTCCCCATTGGAGCGAGTCCCACATTCTCCCCCGTGAGAGCGAGTCCCGCATTCTCCCCCCGTGGGAGCGAGTCCCACACTCTCCCCGTGGGAGCGAGTCCCACACTCTCCCCCGTGGGAGCGAGTCCCGCATTCTCCCCGTGGGAGCGAGTCCCACACTCTCCCCCGTGGGAGCGAGTCCCACACTCTCCCCGTGGGAGCGAGTCCCACACTCTCCCCCGTGGGAGCGAGTCCCGCATTCTCCCCGTGGGAGCGAGTCCCGCACTCTCCCCGTGGGAGCGAGTCCCACACTCTCCCCCGTGGGAGCGAGTCCCACATTCTCCCCGTGGGAGCGAGTCCCACACTCCCCCCGTGGGAGCGAGTCCCACATTCTCCCCGTGGGAGCGAGTCCCACACTCTCCCCCGTGGGAGCGAGTCCCACATTCTCCCCGTGGGAGTGAGTCCCACATTCTCCCCGTGGGAGCGAGTCCCACACTCTCCCCCGTGGGAGCGAGTCCCACATTCTCCCCGTGGGAGTGAGTCCCACACTCTCCCCCGTGAGAGCGAGTTCCACATTCTCCCCGTGGGAGCGAGTCCCACACTCTCCCCCGTGGGAGCGAGTCCCACACTCTCCCCCGTGAGAGCGAGTCCCGCATTCTCCCCGTGGGAGCGAGTCCCACACTCCCCCCGTGGGAGCGAGTCCCACATTCTCCCCGTGGGAGCGAGTCCCACATTCCCCCCCGTGGGAGCGAGTCCCACACTCTCCCCCGTGGGAGCGAGTCCCGCATTCTCCCCGTGGGAGCGAGTCCCACATTCCCCCCCGTGGGAGCGAGTCCCACATTCCCCCCCGTGGGAGCGAGTCCCACACTCTCCCCCGTGGGAGCGAGTCCCACATTCTCCCCGTGGGAGCGAGTCCCACACTCTCCCCCGTGGGAGCGAGTCCCACATTCTCCCCGTGGGAGCGAGTCCCACACTCTCCCCGTGGGAGCGAGTCCCACACTCTCCCCCGTGGGAGCGAGTCCCACATTCTCCCCGTGGGAGCGAGTCCCACATTCTCCCCGTGGGAGCGAGTCCCACATTCTCCCCGTGGGAGCGAGTCCCACATTCTCCCCGTGGGAGCGAGTCCCACATTCTCCCCCGTGGGAGCGAGTCCCAAATTCTCCCCGTGGGAGCGAGTCCCACACTCTCCCGACTTGCGGACGACCCAGTGTGGTCTAATCACGGGATACGGAGACAGGAATTAACAGTAAAACAGCAACTTGTAAACTCACATGTTTTGCAAATCTCTGTTGCACTTGGCAAGTTTTCGTATGATCCAAGATATTGTTCTGGATCCAATGGTTCATTGAGGATGGGGTCAGTGGGTAAAACCTCACTGGGATAGAGAGAAATACAGAGTTACATACAGAGTAAAGCTCCCTCCACACTGTCCCCATCAAACACTCCCAGGACAGGTACAGCACGGGGTTAGATACAGAGTAAAGCTCCCTCCACACTGTCCCCATCAAACACTCCCAGGACAGGTACAGCACGGGGTTAGATACAGAGTAAAGCTCCCTCTGCACTGTCCCCATCAAACACTCCCAGGACAGGTACAGCACGGGGTTAGATACAGAGTAAAGCTCCCTCTACACTGTCCCACATCAAACACTCCCAGGACAGGTACAGCACGGGGTTAGATACAGAGTAAAGCTCCCTCTACACTGTCCCCATCAAACACTCCCAGGACAGGTACAGCACGGGGTTAGATACAGAGTAAAGCTCCCTCCACACTGTCCCCATTAAACACTCCCAGGACAGGTACAGCACGGGGTTAGATACACAGTAAAGCTCCCTCTACACTGCCCCCCATCAAACACTCCCAGGACAGGTACAGCACGGGGTTAGATACAGAGTAAAGCTCCCTCTACACTGTCCCCCATCAAACACTCCCAGGACAGGTACAGCACGGGGTTAGATACAGAGTAAAGCTCCCTCTACACTGTCCCCATCAAACACTCCCAGGACAGGTACAGCACGGGGTTAGATACAGAGTAAAGCTCCCTCTACACTGTCCCCCCATCAAACACTCCCAGGACAGGTACAGCACGGGGTTAGATACAGAGTAAAGCTCCCTCTACACTGTCCCCATCAAACACTCCCAGGACAGGTACAGCACGGGGTTAGATACAGAGTAAAGCTCCCTCTACACTGTCCCCATCAAACACTCCCAGGACAGGTACAGCACGGGGTTAGATACAGAGTAAAGCTCCCTCTACACTGTCCCCATCAAACACTCCCAGGACAGGTACAGCACGGGGTGAGATACAGAGAAAAGCTCCCTCCACACTGTCCCCATCAAACACTCCCAGGACAGGTACAACACGGGGTTAGATACAGAGTAAAGCTCCCTCTACACTGTCCCCATCAAACACTCCCAGGACAGGTACAGCACGGGGTTAGATACAGAGTAAAGCTCCCTCTACACTGTCCCCATCAAACACTCCCAGGACAGGTACAACATGGGGTTAGATACAGAGTAAAGCTCCCTCTACACTGTCCCCATCAAACACTCCCAGGACAGGTACAGCACGGGGTGAGATACAGAGTAAAGCTCCCTCTACACTGTCCCCATCAAACACTCCCAGGACAGGTACAGCACGGGGTTAGATACAGAGTAAAGCTCCCTCTACACTGTCCCCATCAAACACTCCCAGGACAGGTACAGCACGGGGTTAGATACAGAGTAAAGCTCCCTCTACACTGTCCCCATCAAACACTCCCAGGACAGGTACAGCACGGGGTTAGATACAGAGTAAAGCTCACTCTACACTATCTCCATCAAACACTCCCAGGACAGGTACAGCATGGGGTTAGATACAGAGTAAAGCTCCCTCTACACTGTCCCCCATCAAACACTCCCAGGACAGGTACAGCATGGGGTTAGATACAGAGTAAAGCTCCCTCGAAACTGTCCCCATCAAACACTCCCAGGACAGGTACAGCACGGGGTGAGAGACAGAGTAAAGCTCCCTCTACACTGTCCCCCATCAAACACTCCCAGGACAGGTACAGTACGGGGTTAGATACAGAGTAAAGCTCCCTCCACACTGTCCCCCATCAAACACTCCCAGGACAGGTACAGCACGGGGTGAGAGACAGAGTAAAGCTCCCTCTACACTGTCCCCATCAAACACTCCCAGGACAGGTACAGCACGGGGTTAGATACAGAGTAAAGCTCCCTCTGCACTGTCCCCATCAAACACTCCCAGGACAGGTACAGCACGGGGTTAGATACAGAGTAAAGCTCACTCTACACTGTCCCCCATCAAACACTCCCAGGATAGGTACAGCACGGGGTTAGATACAGAGTAAAGCTCCCTCTACACTGTCCCCCATCAAACACTCCCAGGACAGGTACAGCACGGGTTAGATACAGAGTAAAGCTCCCTCTACACTGTCCCCATCAAACTCTCCCAGGACAGGTACAGCTCGGGGTTAGATGCAGAGTAAAGCTCCCTCTACACTGTCCCCATCAAACACTCCCAGGACAGGTACAGCACGGGGTTAGATACAGAGTAAAGCTCCCTCTATACTGTCCCCATCAAACACTCCCAGGACAGGTACAGCACGGGGTGAGAGACAGAGTAAAGCTCCCTCTACACTGTCCCCCATCAAACACTCCCAGGACAGGTACAGTACGGGGTGAGAGACAGAGTAAAGCTCCCGCTACACTGTCCCCCATCAAACACTCCCAGGACAGGTACAGCACGGGGTGAGAGACAGAGTAAAGCTCCCTCTACACTGTCCCCCATCAAACACTCCCAGGACAGGTACGGCACGGGGTTAGATACAGAGTAAAGCTCCCTCTACACTGTCCCCATCAAACACTCCCAGGACAGGTACAGCACGGGGTGAGAGACAGAGTAAAGCTCCCTCTACACTGTCCCCATCAAACACTCCCAGGACAGGTACAGCACGGGATTAGATACAGAGTAAAGCTCTAACCTGCAGACAGAGCGGTTAACTTTGAAAGCCGATTATTCTGTCGCAATTTCTCAACTCAGACTAAATCGCTGAGAATCTCTCAGCTCCCACAGGAAACACAAGAGAAAAAGTGAGAATGAGAGAGAGAGAGACAGAGAGAGAGAGGGAGACAGAAAGCTGGAAAGTTTGTTGGGGCTTTAGGAGGTTACAGAGATAGGGGGGGGTGTAGGGGCTGGAGGACGTTACAGGGATAGGGAGGGGTGTAGGGGCTGGAGGAGGTTACAGAGATAGGGAGGGGATGTAGGGACTGGAGGAGGTTACAGAGATAGGGAGGGGTGTAGGGGGCTAGAGGTGGTTACAGAGATAGGGAGGGTGTGTCGGGGCTGGAGGACGTTACAGAGATAGGGAGGGTTGTAGGGACTGGAGGAGGTTACAGAGATAGGGAGGGGTGTAGGGACTGGAGGAGGTTACAGAGATAGGGAGGGGTGTGGGGGCTGGAGGAGGTTACAGAGATAGGGAGGGTGTGTCGGGGGCTGGAGGAGGTTACAGAGATAGGGAGGGGTGTCGGGGGCTAGAGGTGGTTACAGAGATAGGGACGGGGTGTAGGGGGCTGGAGGAGGTTACAGAGATAGGGAGGGGGTGTAGGGGGCTGGAGGTTTGTTACAGAGATAGAGAGGGGATGTAGGGGCTGGAGGAGGTTACAGAGATAGGGAGGGGTGTAGGGGCTGGAGGAGGTTACAGAGATAGGGAGGGGTGTAGGGGGCTGGAGGAGGTTACAGAGATAGGGAGGGGGTGTAGGGACTGGAGGAGGTTTCAGAGATAGGGAGGGGATGTAGGGGCTGGAGGAGGTTACAGAGATAGGGAGGGGGTGTATGGGCTGGAGGAGGTTACAGAGATAGGGAGGGGGTGTAGGGGGCTGGAGGAGGTTACAGAGATAGGGAGGGGGTGAGGGGGGCTGGAGGAGGTTACAGAGATAGGGAGGGGATGTAGGGGCTGGAGGAGGTTACGGTGATAGGGAGGGGGTGTAGGGGGCTGGAGGAGGTTACAGAGATAGGGAGGGGGTGTTGGGGCTGGAGGAGGTTACAGAGATAGGGAGGGGTGTAGGGGCTGGAGGAGGTTACAGAGATAGGGAGGGGTGTAGGGGCTGGAGGAGGTTACAGAGATAGGGAGGGGGTGTAGGGGCTGGAGGAGGTTACAGAGATAGGGAGGGGGTGTAGGGGCTGGAGGAGGTTACAGAGATAGGGAGGGGTGTAGGGGCTGGAGGAGGTTACAGAGATAGGGAGGGCGTGTAGGGGCTGGAGGAGGTTACAGAGATAGGGAGGGGTGTAGGGCTTGGAGGAGGTTACAGCGATAGGGAGGGGGTGTAGGGGCTGGAGGAGGTTACAGAGATAGGGAGGGGGTGTTGTGGCTGGAGGAGGTTACAGAGATAGGGAGGGGGTGTTGGGGCTGGAGGAGGTTAGAGAGATAGGGAGGGGTGTAGGGGCTGGAGGAGGTTACAGGGATAGGGAGGGGCTGGAGGAGGTTACAGGGATCGGGGGGGGTGTAGCGGCTGGAGGAGGTTACAGAGATAGGGAGGGGGTGTAGGGGCTGGAGGAGGTTACAGAGATAGGGAGGGGGTGTAGGGGCTGGAGGAGGTTACAGAGATAGGGAGGGGGTGTAGGGGGCTGGAGGGGGTTACAGAGATAGGGAGGGGGTGTAGGGGGCTGGAGGAGGTTACAGAGATAGGGAGGGGGTGTTGGGGCTTGAGGAGGTTACAGAGATCAGGAGGAGGATACAGGGGTTGGAGGAGTTTACAGAGACAGGGAGGGGTTGTTGTGGTTGGAGGAGGTTACAGAGATAGGGAGTGGGTGTAGGGGCTGGAGGAGGGGATAGAGATAGGGAGGGGGAGTAGGGGCTGGAGGAGGGGATAGAGATAGGGAGGGGGTGTAGGGGCTGGAGGAGGGGATAGAGATAGGGAGGGGGAGTAGACGCTGGAGGAGGGGATAGAGATAGGGAGGGGGTGTAGGGGCTGGAGGAGGGGATAGAGATAGGGAGGGGGAGTAGGGGCTGGAGGAGGGGATAGAGATAGGGAGGGGGTGTAGGGGCTGGAGGAGGGGATAGAGATAGGGATGGAGGGAGCGAGGGACCTGTCGGGATTGGAGAACGAGGATATGAAGTTTTAATTTGATGTGTAGCGTGACTGGGAGCCAGTGGGACGTTGAGCCTTCACGGGGGGGGGGGTGGGTGAGCGAGGTAGCGCTGTGAATCCGGTGACGGGGTGGGTTGGGTCGCGGGGAACAGAATTTCGGATCAGCTGAAGATTCCGGATGGGGAAAATGTTGGAGAACAGACAGGAGTGCGTTCGGAGCGGGCGAATCTCGGAGGTGAGGGAAGGACATGGACGAGGGCTTCCGCAGTCGATCAGCTGGCAGAGAGGGAGGAGTCGGGCACTGTTACCTAATGGGAAACGGGGGGGGTCTCAGGGATAGGGAGGGGTCACAACCCATCTGGGGCACAGCACGTGAGGGAGTGGCGTCCAAAGTGTGGCCATTGGCACCCACTCTACCCGGCAACTAGCTACACTCTGATTGGCTACGACGACCGAGAAGTGGCCAATCCCATACTCACATGTACGTCCCATCATCCATCTCTGTCTCTGTGCGGAGGAAGGAGGAACTTTAGTTCATAACAACAGCCCAGTATCAACCCCCAAACTAATCCCACTGCCCCGCTCTCTCCCCACAGCCCAGTATCAACCCCCAAACTAATCCCACTGCCCCGCTCTCCCCATAGCCCAGTATCAACCCCCAAACTAACCCCACTGCCCCGCACTCTCCCCATAGCCCAGTATCAACCCCCAAACTAATCCCACTGCCCCGCTCTCCCCATAGCCCAGTATCAACCCCCAAACTAATCCCACTGACCCGCTCTCTCCCCATAGCCCAGTATCAACCCCCAAACTAATCCCACTGCCCCGCTCTCTCCCCATAGCCCTGTATCAACCCCCAAACTAACCCCACTGACCCGCTCTCTCCCCATAGCCCAGTATCAACCCCCAAACTAATCCCACTGCCCCGCTCTCTCCCCATAGCCCTGTATCAACCCCCAAACTAACCCCACTGACCCGCTCTCTCCCCATAGCCCTGTATCAACCCCCAAACTAATCCCACTGACCCGCTCTCTCCCCATAGCCCTGTATCAATCCCCAAACTAATCCCACTGCCCCGCTCTCTCCCCATAGCCCTGTATCAATCCCCAAACTAATCCCACTGCCCCGCTCTCTCCCCATAGCCCTGTATCAATCCCCAAACTAATCCCACTGCCCCGCTCTCTCCCCATAGCCCTGTATCAACCCCCAAACTAATCCCCCTGCCCCACTCTCTCCCCATAGCCCTGTATCAATCCCAAACTAATCCCACTGACCCGCTCCCTCCCCATAGCCCTGTATCAATCCCCAAACTAATCCCACTGCCCCGCTCTCTCCCCATAGCCCTGTATCAACCCCCAAACTAACCCCACTGACCCGCTCTCTCCCCATAGCCCTGTATCAATCCCAAACTAATCCCACTGCCCCGCTCTCTCCCCATAGCCCTGTATCAATCCCCAAACTAATCCCACTGCCCCGCTCTCTCCCCATAGCCCTGTATCAATCCCAAACTAATCCCACTGCCCCGCTCTCTCCCCAGAGCCCTGTATCAATCCCAAACTAATCCCACTGCCCCGCTCTCTCCCCATAGCCCTGTATCAATCCCAAACTAATCCCACTGCCCCACTCTCTCCCCATAGCCCTGTATCAATCCCGAAACTAATCCCACTGCCCCGCTCCCTCCCCATAGCCCTGTATCAATCCCCAAACTAATCCCACTGCCCCGCTCTCTCCCCATAGCCCTGTATCAATCCCCAAACTAACCCCACTGCCCCGCTCTCTCCCCATAGCCCTGTATCAATCCCCAAACTAATCCCACTGCCCCGCTCTCTCCCCAGAGCCCTGTATCAATCCCAAACTAATCCCACTGCCCCGCTCTCTCCCCATAGCCCTGTATCAACCCCCAAACTAACCCCACTGACCCGCTCTCTCCCCATAGCCCTGTATCAATCCCAAACTAATCCCACTGCCCCGCTCTCTCCCCATAGCCCTGTATCAATCCCCAAACTAATCCCACTGCCCCGCTCTCTCCCCATAGCCCTGTATCAATCCCAAACTAATCCCACTGCCCCGCTCTCTCCCCATAGCCCTGTATCAGTCCCCAAACTAATCCCACTGCCCCGCTCTCTCCCCAGAGCCCTGTATCAATCCCAAACTAATCCCACTGCCCCGCTCTCTCCCCATAGCCCTGTATCAATCCCAAACTAATCCCACTGCCCCACTCTCTCCCCATAGCCCTGTATCAATCCCGAAACTAATCCCACTGCCCCGCTCCCTCCCCATAGCCCTGTATCAATCCCCAAACTAATCCCACTGCCCCGCTCTCTCCCCATAGCCCTGTATCAATCCCCAAACTAACCCCACTGCCCCGCTCTCTCCCCATAGCCCTGTATCAATCCACAAACTAACCCCACTGCCCTGCTCTCTCCCCATAGTCCTGTATCAATTCCCAAACTAATCCCACTGCCCCGCTCTCTCCCCATAGCCCTGTATCAATCCCCAAACTAATCCCACTGCCCCGCTCTCTCCCCATAGCCCTGTATCAATCCCCAAACTAATCCCACTGTCCCGCTCACTCCCCATAGCCCTGTATCAATCCCCAAACTAATCCCACTGCCCCGCTCTCTCCCCATAGCCCAGTATCAACCCCCAAACTAATCCCACTGACCCGCTCTCTCCCCATAGTCCTGTATCAATCCCCAAACTAATCCCGCTGCCCCGCTCTCTCCCCATCGCCCTGTATCAATCCCCAAACTAATCCCACTGCCCCGCTCTCTCCCCATAGCCCTGTATCAACCCCCAAACTTATCCCACTGCCCCGCTCTCTCCCCATAGCCCAGTATCAACCCCCAAACTAATCCCACTGCCCCGCTCTCTCCCCATAGCCCTGTATCAACCCCCAAACTTATCCCACTGCCCCGCTCTCTCCCCATAGCCCAGTATCAACCCCTAAACTAATCCCACTGCCCCGCTCTCTCCCCATAGCCCAGTATCAACCCCCAAACTAATCCCACTGCCCCGCTCTCTCCCCATAGCCCAGTATCAACCCCTAAACTAATCCCACTGCCCCGCTCTCTCCCCATAGCCCAGTATCAATCCCCAAACTTATCCCACTGCCCCGCTCTCTCCCCATAGCCCAGTATCAATCCCCAAACTAATCCCACTGCCCCGCTCTCTCCCCATAGCCCTGTATCAATCCCCAAACTAACCCCACTGCCCCGCTCTCTCTCCATAGCCCTGTATCAATCCCCAAACTAATCCCACTGCCCCGCTCCCACCCCATAGCCCAGTATCAACCCCTCAACTCATCCCACTGCCCCGCTCTCTCCCCATAGCCCAGTATCAACCCCCAAACTAATCCCACTGCCCCGCTCTCTCCCCATAGCCCAGTATCAACCCCTAAACTAATCCCACTGCCCCGCTCTCTCCCCATAGCCCAGTATCAATCCCCAAACTTATCCCACTGCCCCGCTCTCTCCCCATAGCCCAGTATCAATCCCCAAACTAATCCCACTGCCCCGCTCTCTCCCCATAGCCCTGTATCAATCCCCAAACTAACCCCACTGCCCCGCTCTCTCTCCATAGCCCTGTATCAATCCCCAAACTAATCCCACTGCCCCGCTCCCTCCCCATAGCCCTGTATCAATCCCCAAACTAACCCCACTGCCCCGCTCCCTCCCCATAGCCCAGTATCAATCCCCAAACTAATCCCACTGCCCCGCTCTCTCCCCATAGCCCTGTATCAATCCCCAAACTAATCCCACTGCCCCGCTCTCTCCCCATAGCCCTGTATCAATCCCCAAACTAATCCCACTGCCCCGCTCTCTCCCCATAGCCCTGTATCAACCCCCAAACTAATCCCCCTGCCCCACTCTCTCCCCATAGCCCTGTATCAATCCCAAACTAATCCCACTGACCCGCTCCCTCCCCATAGCCCTGTATCAATCCCCAAACTAATCCCACTGCCCCGCTCTCTCCCCATAGCCCTGTATCAACCCCCAAACTAACCCCACTGACCCGCTCTCTCCCCATAGCCCTGTATCAATCCCAAACTAATCCCACTGCCCCGCTCTCTCCCCATAGCCCTGTATCAATCCCCAAACTAATCCCACTGCCCCGCTCTCTCCCCATAGCCGTGTATCAATCCCAAACTAATCCCACTGCCCCGCTCTCTCCCCAGAGCCCTGTATCAATCCCAAACTAATCCCACTGCCCCGCTCTCTCCCCATAGCCCTGTATCAATCCCAAACTAATCCCACTGCCCCACTCTCTCCCCATAGCCCTGTATCAATCCCGAAACTAATCCCACTGCCCCGCTCCCTCCCCATAGCCCTGTATCAATCCCCAAACTAATCCCACTGCCCCGCTCTCTCCCCATAGCCCTGTATCAATCCCCAAACTAACCCCACTGCCCCGCTCTCTCCCCATAGCCCTGTATCAATCCCCAAACTAATCCCACTGCCCCGCTCTCTCCCCAGAGCCCTGTATCAATCCCAAACTAATCCCACTGCCCCGCTCTCTCCCCATAGCCCTGTATCAACCCCCAAACTAACCCCACTGACCCGCTCTCTCCCCATAGCCCTGTATCAATCCCAAACTAATCCCACTGCCCCGCTCTCTCCCCATAGCCCTGTATCAATCCCCAAACTAATCCCACTGCCCCGCTCTCTCCCCATAGCCCTGTATCAATCCCAAACTAATCCCACTGCCCCGCTCTCTCCCCATAGCCCTGTATCAGTCCCCAAACTAATCCCACTGCCCCGCTCTCTCCCCAGAGCCCTGTATCAATCCCAAACTAATCCCACTGCCCCGCTCTCTCCCCATAGCCCTGTATCAATCCCAAACTAATCCCACTGCCCCACTCTCTCCCCATAGCCCTGTATCAATCCCGAAACTAATCCCACTGCCCCGCTCCCTCCCCATAGCCCTGTATCAATCCCCAAACTAATCCCACTGCCCCGCTCTCTCCCCATAGCCCTGTATCAATCCCCAAACTAACCCCACTGCCCCGCTCTCTCCCCATAGCCCTGTATCAATCCACAAACTAACCCCACTG
This sequence comes from Mustelus asterias, assembly GCF_964213995.1. Lineage (NCBI taxonomy): Eukaryota > Metazoa > Chordata > Chondrichthyes > Carcharhiniformes > Triakidae > Mustelus > Mustelus asterias. The sequence continues at coordinate 23,854 of NW_027591550.1, read as the reverse complement.
CCCTGCTCTCTCCCCATAGTCCTGTATCAATTCCCAAACTAATCCCACTGCCCCGCTCTCTCCCCATAGCCCTGTATCAATCCCCAAACTAATCCCACTGCCCCGCTCTCTCCCCATAGCCCTGTATCAATCCCCAAACTAATCCCACTGTCCCGCTCACTCCCCATAGCCCTGTATCAATCCCCAAACTAATCCCACTGCCCCGCTCTCTCCCCATAGCCCAGTATCAACCCCCAAACTAATCCCACTGACCCGCTCTCTCCCCATAGTCCTGTATCAATCCCCAAACTAATCCCGCTGCCCCGCTCTCTCCCCATCGCCCTGTATCAAACCCCAAACTAATCCCACTGCCCCGCTCTCTCCCCATAGCCCTGTATCAACCCCCAAACTTATCCCACTGCCCCGCTCTCTCCCCATAGCCCAGTATCAACCCCCAAACTAATCCCACTGCCCCGCTCTCTCCCCATAGCCCTGTATCAACCCCCAAACTTATCCCACTGCCCCGCTCTCTCCCCATAGCCCAGTATCAACCCCTAAACTAATCCCACTGCCCCGCTCTCTCCCCATAGCCCAGTATCAACCCCCAAACTAATCCCACTGCCCCGCTCTCTCCCCATAGCCCAGTATCAACCCCTAAACTAATCCCACTGCCCCGCTCTCTCCCCATAGCCCAGTATCAATCCCCAAACTTATCCCACTGCCCCGCTCTCTCCCCATAGCCCAGTATCAATCCCCAAACTAATCCCACTGCCCCGCTCTCTCCCCATAGCCCTGTATCAATCCCCAAACTAACCCCACTGCCCCGCTCTCTCTCCATAGCCCTGTATCAATCCCCAAACTAATCCCACTGCCCCGCTCCCACCCCATAGCCCAGTATCAACCCCTCAACTCATCCCACTGCCCCGCTCTCTCCCCATAGCCCAGTATCAACCCCCAAACCAATCCCACTGCCCCGCTCTCTCCCCATAGCCCAGTATCAACCCCTAAACTAATCCCACTGCCCCGCTCTCTCCCCATAGCCCAGTATCAATCCCCAAACTAATCCCACTGCCCCGTTCCCTCCCCATAGCCCTGTGTCAATCCCCAAACTAATCCCACTGCCCCGCTCCCTCCCCATAGCCCTGTATCAATCCCCAAACTAATCCCACTGCCCCGCTCCCTCCCCATAGCCCTGTATCAATCCCCAAACTAATCCCACTGCCCCGCTTCCTCCCCATAGCCCTGTATCAATCCCCAAACTAATCCCACTGCCCCGCTCCCTCCCCATAGCCCTGTATCAATCCCCAAACTAATCCCACTGCCCCGCTCTCTCCCCATAGCCCTGTATCAATCCCCAAACTAATCCCACTGCCCTGCTCTCTCCCCATAGCCCTGTATCAATCCCAAACTAATCCCACTGCCCCGCTCTCTCCCCATAGCCCTGTATCAACCCCCAAACTAATCCCACTGACCCGCTCTCTCCCCATAGCCCAGTATCAACCCCCAAACTTATCCCACTGCCCCGCTCCCTCCCCATAGCCCAGTATCAACCCCCAAACTAATCCCACTGCCCCGCTCCCTCCCCATAGCCCTGTATCAACCCCCAAACTAATCCCATTGCCCCGCTCCCTCCCCATAGCCCTGTATCAATCCCCAAACTAATCCCACTGCCCCGCTCTCTCCCCATAGCCCTGTATCAATCCCCACACTAATCCCACTGCCCCGCTCTCTCCCCATAGCCCTGTATCAATCCCCAAACTAATCCCACTGCCCCGCTCTCTCCCCATAGCCCTGTATCAATCCCCAAACTAATCCCACTGCCCCGCTCCCTCCCCATAGCCCTGTATCAATCCCCCACACTAATCCCACTGCCCCGCTCCCTCCCCATAGCCCTGTGTCAATCCCCAAACTAATCCCACTGCCCCGCTCCCTCCCCATAGCCCAGTATCAACCCCCAAACTAATCCCACTGCCCTGCTCTCTCCCCATAGCCCTGTATCAATCCCCAAACTAATCCCACTGCCCCGCTCCCTCCCCATAGCCCTGTATCAATCCCCAAACTAATCCCACTGCCCCGTTCTCTCCCCATACCCCTGTATCAATCCCCAAACTAATCCCACTGCCCCACTCTCTCCCCATAGCCCTGTATCAATCCCCAAACTAATCCCACTGCCCCGCTCTCTCCCCATAGCCCTGTATCAATCCCCACACTAATCCCACTGCCCCGCTCTCTCCCCATAGCCCTGTATCAACCCCAAACTAATCCCACTGCCCAACTCTCTCCCCATAGCCCTGTGTCAATCCCCAAACTAATCCCACTGCCCCGCTCTCTCCCCATAGCCCTGTATCAATCCCCACACTAATGCCACTGCCCCGCTCTCTCCCCATAGCCCTGTATCAACACCGAAACTAATCCCATTGCCCCGCTCTCTCCCCATAGCCCTGTATCAATCCCCAAACTAATCCCACTGCCCCGCTCTCTCCCCATAGCCCTGTATCAATCCCCAAACTAATCCCACTGCCCCGCTCCCTCCCCATAGCCCTGTATCAATCCCCAAACTAATCCCACTGCCCCGCTCTCTCCCCATAGCCCTGTATCAATCCCCAAACTAATCCCACTGCCCCGCTCTCTCCCCATAGCCCTGTATCAATCCCCAAACTAATCCCACTGCCCCGCTCTCTCCCCAGAGCCCTGTATCAATCCCCAAACTAATCCCACTGCCCCGCTCTCTTCCCATAGCCCTGTATCAATCCCCAAACTAATCACACTGCCCCGCTCTCTCCCCATAGCCCTGTATCAATCCCCAAACTAATCCCACTGCCCCGCTCTCTCCCCATAGCCCAGTATCAAACCCCAAACTAATCCCACTGCCCCGCTCTCTCCCCATAGCCCTGTATCAATCCCCAAACTAATCCCACTGCCCCGCTCTCTCCCCATAGCCCAGTATCAATCCCCAAACTAATCCCACTGCCCCGCTCTCTCCCCATAGCCCTGTATCAATCCCCAAACTAATCCCCCTGCCCCGCTCTCTCCCCATAGCCCAGTATCAATCCCCAAACTAATCCCACTGCCCCGCTCTCTCCCCATAGCCCTGTATCAATCCCCAAACTAATCCCACTGTCCCGCTCTCTCCCCATAGCCCTGTATCAATCCCCAAACTAATCCAACTGCCCCGCTCTCTCCCCATAGCCCTGTATCAATCCCCAAACTAATCACACTGCCCCGCTCTCTCCCCATAGCCCTGTATCAATCCCCAAACTAATCCCACTGCCCCGCTCTCTCCCCATAGCCCAGTATCAACCCCCAAACTAATCCCACTGCCCCGCTCTCTCCCCATAGCCCTGTATCAATCCCCAAACTAATCCCACTGCCCCGCTCTCTCCCCATAGCCCAGTATCAATCCCCAAACTAATCCCACTGCCCCGCTCTCTCCCCATAGCCCTGTATCAATCCCCAAACTAATCCCCCTGCCCCGCTCTCTCCCCATAGCCCAGTATCAATCCCCAAACTAATCCCACTGCCCCGCTCTCTCCCCATAGCCCTGTATCAATCCCCAAACTAATCCCACTGCCCCGCTCTCTCCCCATAGCCCTGTATCAATCCCCAAACTAATCCAACTGCCCCGCTCTCTCCCCATAGCCCTGTATCAATCCCCAAACTAATCCCACTGCCCCGCTCTCTCCCCATAGCCCTGTATCAATCCCCAAACTAATCCAACTGCCCCGCTCTCTCCCCATAGCCCTGTATCAATCCCCAAACTAATCCCACTGCCCCACTCTCTCCCCATAGCCCTGTATCAATCCCAAACTAATCCCACTGCCCCGCTCTCTCCCCATAGCCCTGTATCAATCCCCAAACTAATCCCACTGCCCCACTCTCTCCCCATAGCCCTGTATCAATCCCCAAACTAATCCCACTGCCCCGCTCTCTCCCCATAGCCCTGTATCAATCCCCAAACTAACCCCACTGCCCCGCTCTCTCCCCATAGCCCTGTATCAGTCCCCAAACTAACCCCACTGCCCCGCTCTCTCCCCATAGCCCTGTATCAATCCCCAAACTAATCCCACTGCCCCGCTATCTCCCCATAGCCCTGTATCAATCCCCAAACTAATCCCACTGCCCCGCTCTCTCCCCATAGCCCTGTATCAATCCCCAAACTAATCCCACTGCCCCGCTCCCTCCCCATAGCCCTGTATCAATCCCCAAACTAATCCCACTGCCCCGCTCTCTCCCCATAGCCCTGTATCAATCCCCGTACAAATCTTTGGCACTCACCGATGTTGACGTAACTCTCCCTTCCGTCATCCTGAGCTAGAATGTGAATAAGAGACAGGATTGAGTCTCGGAAGTGGTTGCTCTTTCCTTGTCGTACCGTCTCCGGTTGTGACTTTCTCCGACCTTCCTCAAGGTCACGCCGTTTTAAGTTCGAGCTGGGTTTGGAAGTTGCTTTCAAAATGGCGGCAAGCTGCCGCCATGCTGATTGGCGGATCAGGTTAAGGGCTTAGGGTCAAAGGGCACCTGGGTCAAAGGAGCGGCACTCCAGGAGTGACCGACTGCCCGTGACTCTGAAACACAGAGACTAGAGGCAGGAGAAGGTCATTTGACCTTCCAGCGCGCTCTGCCTTCCCAAGAACAAAGAAGAGCACAGGATCAGGCCCTAGTTGACCGTCAAATGCCGCTATCGTCGCTGCTCCCACCACCCCACCGGGCGCAACGTTCCAGACACTCACCACCCTCCGAGTAAAAAAAACTTACCTCACACACCTCCTCTCAACTTTTCCCCTCGTACCTTCAACCTGTGTCCCCGAGTACTTGACTTCTCTACCCTCGGAAAGACTATCCACTCTGCCCGTGCCCCTCATCATCTTGTAAACCCCGATCAGGTCGTCCCTCAACCTCATTCATTCCCATCATGTCCGATCATCCAACTCAATATCCTGATCCCCCCCCTTCCCCCCCCATATCCCCCCATCCCTTCAGCCCCAAGAGCGAAATCTCATTCCTTCCTGAAACCACACAACGTTTTGTCCTCAACTACTTTCTGTGGGAGTGAATTCCGCACATTCCCCACCCTCTGGGTGAAGACATTTCTCCCACCTCAGTCCCTAAAAGGTTCCCCCCTTATCCTCAAACTGTGACCCCCCCTGGTTCTGGACTCCCTCCACCATCATAAGAACATAAGAACATAAGAAATAGGAGCAGGAGAAGGCCATCCAGCCCTTCGAGCCTGCCCCGCCATTCAATAAGATCATGGCTGATCTGTAGCGAATCAGTTCCACTTACCCGCCTGCTCCCCATATCCCCTAATTCCCTTCCCGATCAGAAAACTATCTACCCGTGATTTAAACATATTCAACGAGGAAGCCTCCACCACTTCAATGGGCAGAGAATTCCAGAGATTCACCACCCTCTGAGAGAAGAACTTCTCCCTCAACTCTGTCCTAAACCGACCCCCCTTATTTTGAGGCTGTGCCCCTCTAGTTCTGGTTTCTCTTCTAAGTGGAAAGAATCTCTCCACCTCTACCCTATCCAGCCCCTTCATTATCTTATAGGTCTCTATAAGATCCCCCCTCATCCTTCTAAACTCTCGGGAACATTCTGTCTGAATCGACCCTGTCGAACCCTGTTAGAATTTTATAAGTTTCTATCAGATCCCCTCTCACTCTTCCAAACTCCAGTGAATATAATCCTCACCCACTCAGTCTCTCCCCATGTGACAGACCCGCCATCCCAGGAATCAGCCTGGGAAACCCTCGCTGCGCTCCCTCTATAGCAAGGACATCCTTCCTCAGATAAGGAGACCAGAACTGCCCACAATACTCCAGGTGTGGCCTCACCAACGCCCTGTACAATTGCAGCAAAACCTCCCTATCCCTAAACTCCAATCCTCTCGCTCTGAAGGCCTACACACCATTTCCCTCTTCACTGCCCGCTGTACCTGCGCGCTTACTCTCAGCGACTGATGCACCAGGACTCCAAGGTCTCACTGAGAATCCACCCTCTCTCAATTCACACCCATTCAGGGAATAATCTGCCTTCCTGTTATTGCTGCCACAGTGGATAACCTCACATCAAGGCCGCACTCGATTGAGTTTGGCATCAGGGACCCGGGAGCCGGTGGGACTCGGGGGGAAATCTCTCCGCTGGCTGGAGTCATTCCCGGCACGGAGGAAGATGCTTGTGGTGGTCGAAGGTCAAACCATCTCAGCTCCCGGACATCCCTGCGGGAGTTCCTCAGGGTCAGTGTCCCAGGCCCCGTCCTCCCCCAGCTCCTTCACCAATAACCTTCCCTCCATCGGAAGTGGGGATGTTCTCCGCTGACTGAACAATGTTCAACACCATTGGCCGCTCCTCAGATACTGAAGCGGTCCCGCGTCCAAACACAGCAAGACCTGGAGAATATCCAAACTCGGATAGACAAGGGGTCAGTAACATTCACCCCACACACACAAGTCCCAGGCAATGCCCGCCTCCAACAAGAGAGAATCGAACCATCTCCCCCACGTTCCATTCCATCACCGAATCCCCCTCCCCAACTATCAACATCCTGGGGGTGACCAGTGAGCAGAAACTGAACGGGGACCCAGCCGTATCAATCCTGTGGCTCCCAGAGCAGGTCAGAGGCTGGGAATCCTGCGGAGAGTCACTCACCTCCTGACTCCCCCCCCCTTCCCAAAGCCTGTCCCACCATCCACAAGGACACAAGTCAGAGTGTGATGGGACACTCTCCACTCGCCTGGATGGGTGCGGCTCCCGACAACACTGGAGAAGCTCCACACCATCCAGTGTGGGTCTAACCAAGGGATACAGAGACTGGAACAGTGCACGGTGCTCCCAGTGTGGGTCTAACCGAGGGATACGGAGACGGGAACTGTGCACGGCGCTCCCAGTGTGGGTCTAACCGAGGGATACAGAGACCGGAACTGTGCACGGTGCTCCCAGTGTGGGTCTAACCGAGGGATACGGAGACGGGAACAGTGCACGGTGCTCCCAGTGTGGGTCTAACCGAGGGATCCGGAGACAGGAACTGTGCACGGTGCTCCCAGTGTGGGTCTAACCGAGGGGTACGGAGACGGGAACTGTGCACGGTGCTCCCAGTGTGGGTCTAACCGAGGGATACGGAGACCGGAACTGTGCACGGTGCTCCCAGTGTGGGTCTAACCGAGGGATACGGAGACCGGAACTGTGCACGGTGCTCCCAGTGTGGGTCTAACCGAGGGATACGGAGACCGGAACTGTGCACGGTGCTCCCACTGTGGGTCTAACCGAGGGATATGGAGACCAGAACTGTGCACGGTGCTCCCAGTGTGGGTCTAACCGAGGGATACGGAGACCGGAACTGTGCACGGTGCTCCCAGTGTGGGTCTAACCGAGGGATACGGAGACCGGAACTGTGCACGGTGCTCCCACTGTGGGTCTAACCGAGGGATATGGAGACCAGAACTGTGCACGGTGCTCCCAGTGTGGGTCTAACTGAGGGATACGGAGACCGGAACTGTGCACGGTGCTCCCAGTGTGGGTCTAACTGAGGGATACGGAGACCGGAACTGTGCACGGTGCTCCCAGGGTGGGTCTAACTGAGGGATACGGAGACGGGAACTGTGCACGGTGCTCCCAGTGTGGGTCTAACCGAGGGATACGGAGACCGGGAATGTTCCAGAGGAATTCTCACTCACTCACCTTCATCTGAATGTTGAATTTCCTGCTCTGTCTGTGCCTGGGAACACATTGCGATTGGCGGTACCCTACAGAGAAAGACATCGCTGTTAATTCATTCTGTTCAACCTCACTCAGTGACGGAGTGCATTCATATCGACCACTAAACCCATCCCCCACTCCCATTGGACACACAGAGGGATCACTCACTCCCATTGGACACACAGAGGGATCACTCACTCCCATTGGGCACAGAGAGGGATCACTCACTCCCATTGGACACACAGAGGGATCCCCCACTCCCATTGGACACACAGAGGGATCCCCCACTCCCATTGGACACACAGAGGGATCACTCACTCCCATTGGACACACAGAGGGATCACTCACTCCCATTGGACACAGAGAGGGATCCCACACACCCATTGGATACGGAGAGGGATCCCACACTCCCAATGGACGCAGAGAGGGATCCCGCACTCCCATTGGACACAGAGAGGGATCCCACACTCCCAATGGACGCAGAGAGGGATCCCGCACTCCCATTGGACACAGAGAGGGATCCCGCACTCCCATTGGACACAGAGAGGGATCCCGCGCTCCCATTGGACACAGAGAGGGATCCCCCACTCCCATTGGGCACAGACAGGGATCCAATCCTCCCATTGGTGGGAAAAACATTTACCAGCTGGTCGCTACTCACATCATGTCCTGAGGAGAGTCACTGGAAACCCGAGGCACTGGGAAATAAAGACATTTAATCGGAGACGGGAAGGAGATGAGAGAAAGTAATCTCAATATTACTTTGTGATATCTCAGTCCCCTCTCTCTCTCTCTCTCTGGGAGATATCTGTACACTGACTGGTGTCTCTCAGTCCCCTCTCTCTCTGTCAGGGAGATATCTGTACACTGACTGGTGTCTCTCAGTCCCCTCTCTCTCTCTCTCTCTCAGGGAGATATCTGTACACTGACTGGTGTCTCTCAGTCCCCTCTCTCTCTGTCAGGGAGATATCTGTACACTGACTGGTGTCTCTCAGTCCCCTCTCTCTCTCTCTCACTCAGGGAGATATCTGTACACTGACTGGTGTCTCTCAGTCCCCTCTCTCACTCTCAGGGAGATATCTGTACACTGACTGGTGTCTCTCAGTCCTCTCTCTCACTCTCAGGGAGATATCTGTACACTGACTGGTGTCTCTCAGTCCCCTCTCTCACTCTCAGGGAGATATCTGTACACTGACTGGTGTCTCTCAGTCCCCTCTCTCTCTCTCTCTCTGGGAGATATCTGTACACTGGCTGGTGTCTCTCAGTCCCCTCTCTCTCTCTCAGGGAGATATCTGTACACTGACTGGTGTCTCTCAGTCCCCTCTCTCTCTCTCTCTCTGGGAGATATCTGTACACTGGCTGGTGTCTCTCAGTCCCCTCTCTCTCTCTCTCTCAGGGAGATATCTGTACACTGACTGGTGTCTCTCAGTCCTCTCTCTCTCTCTCAGGGAGATATCTGTACACTGACTGGTGTCTCTCAGTCCTCTCTCTCTCTCTCAGGGAGATATCTGTACACTGACTGGTGTCTCTCAGTCCCCTCTCTCTCTCTCTCTCTGGGAGATATCTGTACACTGACTGGTGTCTCTCAGTCCCCTCTCTCTCTCCCAGGGAGATATCTGTACACTGACTGGTGTCTCTCAGTCCCCTCTCTCTCTCTCAGGGAGATATCTGTACACTGACTGGTGTCTCTCAGTCCTCTCTCTCTCTCTCAGGGAGATATCTGTACACTGACTGGTGTCTCTCAGTCCCCTCTCTCTCTCAGGGAGATATCTGTACACTGACTGGTGTCTCTCAGTCCTCTCTCTCTCTCTCAGGGAGATGTCTGTACACTGACTGGTGTCTCTCAGTCCCCTCTCTCTCAGGGAGATATCTGTACACTGACTGGTGTCTCTCAGTCCCCTCTCTCTCTCCCAGGGAGATATCTGTACACTGACTGGTGTCTCTCAGTCCCCTCTCTCTCTCTCAGGGAGATATCTGTACACTGACTGGTGTCTCTCAGTCCCGTCTCTCTCTCTAGGAGATATCTGTACACTGGCTGGTGTCTCTCAGTCCCCTCTCTCTCTCTCAGGGAGATATCTGTACACTGACTGGTGTCTCTCAGTCCCCTCTCTCTCTCTCTCTCAGGGAGATATCTGTACACTGACTGGTGTCTCTCAGTCCTCTCTCTCTCTCTCAGGGAGATATCTGTACACTGACTGGTGTCTCTCAGTCCTCTCTCTCTCTCTCAGGGAGATATCTGTACACTGACTGGTGTCTCTCAGTCCCCTCTCTCTCTCTCTCTCTGGGAGATATCAGTACACTGACTGGTGTCTCTCAGTCCCCTCTCTCTCTCCCAGGGAGATATCTGTACACTGACTGGTGTCTCTCAGTCCCCGCTCTCTCTCTCAGGGAGATATCTGTACACTGACTGGTGTCTCTCAGTCCTCTCTCTCTCAGGGAGATATCTGTACACTGACTGGTGTCTCTCAGTCCCCTCTCTCTCTCAGGGAGATATCTGTACACTGACTGGTGTCTCTCAGTCCTCTCTCTCTCTCTCAGGGAGATGTCTGTACACTGACTGGTGTCTCTCAGTCCCCTCTCTCTCAGGGAGATATCTGTACACTGACTGGTGTCTCTCAGTCCCCTCTCTCTCTCCCAGGGAGATATCTGTACACTGACTGGTGTCTCTCAGTCCCCTCTCTCTCTCTCAGGGAGATATCTGTACACTGACTGGTGTCTCTCAGTCCCGTCTCTCTCTCTAGGAGATATCTGTACACTGACTGGTGTCTCTCAGTCCTCTCTCTCTCTCTCAGGGAGATGTCTGTACACTGACTGGTGTCTCTCAGTCCCCTCTCTCTCAGGGAGATATCTGTACACTGACTGGTGTCTCTCAGTCCTCTCTCTCTCTCAGGGAGATATCTGTACACTGACTGGTGTCTCTCAGTCCCCTCTCTCTCTCTCAGGAAGATATCTGTACACTGACTGGTGTCTCTCAGTCCTCTCTCTCTCAGACAGATATCTGTACACTGACTGGTGTCTCTCAGTCCCCTCTCTCTCAGGGAGATATCTGTACACTGACTGGTGTCTCTCAGTCCCCTCTCTCTCTCTCAGGGAGATATCTGTACACTGACTGGTGTCTCTCAGTCCTCTCTCTCTCAGGGAGATATCTGTACACTGACTGGTGTCTCTCAGTCCTCTCTCTCACTCTCAGGGAGATATCTGTACACTGACTGGTGTCTCTCAGTCCCCTCTCTCACTCTCAGGGAGATATCTGTACACTGACTGGTGTCTCTCAGTCCCCTCTCTCTCTCTCTCTCTGGGAGATATCTGTACACTGGCTGGTGTCTCTCAGTCCCCTCTCTCTCTCTCAGGGAGATATCTGTACACTGACTGGTGTCTCTCAGTCCCCTCTCTCTCTCTCTCTCTGGGAGATATCTGTACACTGGCTGGTGTCTCTCAGTCCCCTCTCTCTCTCTCTCTCAGGGAGATATCTGTACACTGACTGGTGTCTCTCAGTCCTCTCTCTCTCTCTCAGGGAGATATCTGTACACTGACTGGTGTCTCTCAGTCCTCTCTCTCTCTCTCAGGGAGATATCTGTACACTGACTGGTGTCTCTCAGTCCCCTCTCTCTCTCTCTCTCTGGGAGATATCTGTACACTGACTGGTGTCTCTCAGTCCCCTCTCTCTCTCCCAGGGAGATATCTGTACACTGACTGGTGTCTCTCAGTCCCCTCTCTCTCTCTCAGGGAGATATCTGTACACTGACTGGTGTCTCTCAGTCCTCTCTCTCTCTCTCAGGGAGATATCTGTACACTGACTGGTGTCTCTCAGTCCCCTCTCTCTCTCAGGGAGATATCTGTACACTGACTGGTGTCTCTCAGTCCTCTCTCTCTCTCTCAGGGAGATGTCTGTACACTGACTGGTGTCTCTCAGTCCCCTCTCTCTCAGGGAGATATCTGTACACTGACTGGTGTCTCTCAGTCCCCTCTCTCTCTCCCAGGGAGATATCTGTACACTGACTGGTGTCTCTCAGTCCCCTCTCTCTCTCTCAGGGAGATATCTGTACACTGACTGGTGTCTCTCAGTCCCGTCTCTCTCTCTAGGAGATATCTGTACACTGACTGGTGTCTCTCAGTCCTCTCTCTCTCTCTCAGGGAGATATCTGTACACTGACTGGTGTCTCTCAGTCCCCTCTCTCTCTCTCTCTCTGGGAGATATCAGTACACTGACTGGTGTCTCTCAGTCCCCTCTCTCTCTCCCAGGGAGATATCTGTACACTGACTGGTGTCTCTCAGTCCCCTCTCTCTCTCTCAGGGAGATATCTGTACACTGACTGGTGTCTCTCAGTCCTCTCTCTCTCAGGGAGATATCTGTACACTGACTGGTGTCTCTCAGTCCCCTCTCTCTCTCAGGGAGATATCTGTACACTGACTGGTGTCTCTCAGTCCTCTCTCTCTCTCTCAGGGAGATGTCTGTACACTGACTGGTGTCTCTCAGTCCCCTCTCTCTCAGGGAGATATCTGTACACTGACTGGTGTCTCTCAGTCCCCTCTCTCTCTCCCAGGGAGATATCTGTACACTGACTGGTGTCTCTCAGTCCCCTCTCTCTCTCTCTCTCAGGGAGATATCTGTACACTGACTGGTGTCTCTCAGTCCCGTCTCTCTCTCTAGGAGATATCTGTACACTGACTGGTGTCTCTCAGTCCTCTCTCTCTCTCTCAGGGAGATGTCTGTACACTGACTGGTGTCTCTCAGTCCCCTCTCTCTCAGGGAGATATCTGTACACTGACTGGTGTCTCTCAGTCCTCTCTCTCTCTCAGGGAGATATCTGTACACTGACTGGTGTCTCTCAGTCCCCTCTCTCTCTCTCAGGGAGATATCTGTACACTGACTGGTGTCTCTCAGTCCTCTCTCTCTCTCTCTCAGGCAGATATCTGTACACTGACTGGTGTCTCTCAGTCCCCTCTCTCTCAGGGAGATATCTGTACACTGACTGGTGTCTCTCAGTCCCCTCTCTCTCTCTCAGGGAGATATCGGTACACTGACTGGTGTCTCTCAGTCCCGTCTCTCTCTCTAGGAGATATCTGTACACTGACTGGTGTCTCTCAGTCCTCTCTCTCTCTCCCAGGGAGATGTCTGTACACTGACTGGTGTCTCTCAGTCCCTTCTCTCTCAGTGAGATATCTGTACACTGACTGGTGTCTCTCAGTCCCCTCTCTCTCTCTCTCAGGGAGATATCTGTACACTGACTGGTGTCTCTCAGTCCCCTCTCTCTCTCTCAGGGAGATATCTGTACACTGACTGGTGTCTCTCAGTCCCCTGCTCTCTCAGTGAGATACCTGTACACTGACTGGTGTCTCTCAGTCCTCTCTCTCTCTCTCAGGGAGATATCTGTACACTGACTGGTGTCTCTCAGTCCTCGCTCTCTCTCTCTCTCAGGGAGATATCTGTACACTGACTGGTGTCTCTCAGTCCCCCCCCTCTCTCTCTCAGGGAGATATCTGTACACTGACTGGTGTCTCTCAGTCCCCTCTCTCTCTCTCAGGGAGATATCTGTACACTGACTGGTGTCTCTCAGTCCCCTCTCTCTCTCTCAGGGAGATATCTGTACACTGACTGGTGTCTCTCAGTCCCCTCTCTCTCTCTCAGGGAGATATCTGTACACTGACTGGTGTCTCTCAGTCCCCTCTCTCTCTCTCAGGGAGATATCTGTACACTGACTGGTGTCTCTCAGTCCTCTCTCTCTCTCTCAGGGAGATATCTGTGCACTGACTGGTGTCTCTCAGTCCCCCCTCTCTCTCTCTCAGGGAGATATCTGGACACTGACTGGTGTCTCTCAGTCCCCTCTCTCTCTCTCAGGGAGATATCTGTACACTGACTGGTGTCTCTCAGTCCCCTCTCTCTCTCTCTCAGGGAGATATCTGTGCACTGACTGGTGTCTCTCAGTCCTCTCTCTCTCTCTCTCTCTCAGGGAGATATCTGTACACTGACTGGTGTCTCTCAGTCCCCTCTCTCTCTCTCTCAGGGAGATATCTGTACACTGACTGGTGTCTCTCAGTCCTCTCTCTCTCTCAGGGAGATATCTGTACACTGACTGGTGTCTCTCAGTCCCCGCTCTCTCTCAGGGAGATATCTGTACACTGACTGGTGTCTCTCAGTCCTCTCTCTCTCTCTCAGGGAGATATCTGTACACTGACTGGTGTCTCTCAGTCCCCTCTCTCTCTCCCAGGGAGATATCTGTACACCGACTGGTGTCTCTCAGTCCCCTCTCTCTCTCTCAGGGAGATATCTGTACACTGACTGGTGTCTCTCAGTCCCCTCTCTCTCTCTCAGGGAGATATCTGTACACTGACTGGTGTCTCTCAGTCCCCCCTCTCTCTCTCTAGGAGATATCTGTACACTGACTGGTGTCTCTCAGTCCCCTCTCTCTCTCTCAGGGAGATATCTGTACACTGACTGGTGTCTCTCAGTCCCCTCTCTCTCTCTCAGGGAGATATCTCTATACTGACTGGTGTTTCTCAGTCCCCTCTCTCTCTCAGGGAGATATCTGTACACTGACTGGTGTCTCTCAGTCCCCTCTCTCTCTCTCAGGGAGATATCTGTACACTGACTGGTGTCTCTCAGTCCCCTCTCTCTCTCAGGGAGATACCTGTACACTGACTGGTGTCTCTCAGTCCTCTCTCTCTCTCTCAGGGAGATATCTGTACACTGACTGGTGTCTCTCAGTCCCCCCCCTCTCTCTCTCAGGGAGATATCTGTACACTGACTGGTGTCTCTCAGTCCCCTCTCTCTCTCTCAGGGAGATATCTGTACACTGACTGGTGTCTCTCAGTCCCCTCTCTCTCTCTCAGGGAGATATCTGTACACTGACTGGTGTCTCTCAGTCCCCTCTCTCTCTCTCAGGGAGATATCTGTACACTGACTGGTGTCTCTCAGTCCCCTCTCTCTCTCTCAGGGAGATATCTGTACACTGACTGGTGTCTCTCAGTCCTCTCTCTCTCTCTCAGGGAGATATCTGTGCACTGACTGGTGTCTCTCAGTCCCCTCTCTCTCTCTCAGGGAGATATCTGTACACTGACTGGTGTCTCTCAGTCCCCCCTCTCTCTCTCTCAGGGAGATATCTGGACACTGACTGGTGTCTCTCAGTCCCCTCTCTCTCTCTCAGGGAGATATCTGTACACTGACTGGTGTCTCTCAGTCCCCTCTCTCTCTCTCTCAGGGAGATATCTGTGCACTGACTGGTGTCTCTCAGTCCTCTCTCTCTCTCTCTCTCTCTCTCAGGGAGATATCTGTACACTGACTGGTGTCTCTCAGTCCCCTCTCTCTCTCTCTCAGGGAGATATCTGTACACTGACTGGTGTCTCTCAGTCCCCTCTCTCTCTCTCTCAGGGAGATATCTGTACACTGACTGGTGTCTCTCAGTCCTCTCTCTCTCTCAGGGAGATATCTGTACACTGACTGGTGTCTCTCAGTCCCCGCTCTCTCTCAGGGAGATATCTGTACACTGACTGGTGTCTCTCAGTCCTCTCTCTCTCTCTCAGGGAGATATCTGTACACTGACTGGTGTCTCTCAGTCCCCTCTCTCTCTCCCAGGGAGATATCTGTACACCGACTGGTGTCTCTCAGTCCCCTCTCTCTCTCTCAGGGAGATATCTGTACACTGACTGGTGTCTCTCAGTCCCCTCTCTCTCTCTCAGGGAGATATCTGTACACTGACTGGTGTCTCTCAGTCCCCCCTCTCTCTCTCTAGGAGATATCTGTACACTGACTGGTGTCTCTCAGTCCCCTCTCTCTCTCTCAGGGAGATATCTGTACACTGACTGGTGTCTCTCAGTCCCCTCTCTCTCTCTCAGGGAGATATCTCTATACTGACTGGTGTTTCTCAGTCCCCTCTCTCTCTCAGGGAGATATCTGTACACTGACTGGTGTCTCTCAGTCCCCTCTCTCTCTCTCAGGGAGATATCTGCACATTGCCTGGTGTCCCTCAGTCCCCTCTCTCTCTCTCAGGGAGACATCTGTACACTGACTGCTGTCTCTCAGTCCCCTCTCTCTCTCTAAGGGAGATATCTGTACACTGACTGGTGTCTCTCAGTCCTCTCTCTCTCTCTCTCTCTCTCTCAGGGAGATATCTGTACACTGACTGGTGTCTCTCAGTCCCCTCTCTCTCTCTCTCAGGGAGATATCTGTACACTGACTGGTGTCTCTCAGTCCCCTCTCTCTCTCTCAGGGAGATATCTGTACACAGACTGGTGTCTCTCAGTCCCCTCTCTCTCAGGGAGATATCTGTACACTGACTGGTGTCTCTCAGTCCCCTCTCTCTCAGGGAGATATCTGTACACTGACTGTATTTTGTTGAAGATTTCTTTGTAAATACTCACAATTTCCATCGGTGAATTCTCTCTCTCTCTCTCTGTCTCTCTCTCTGTGTCTCTCTCCCTCTCTCCCTCCCTCTCTCTCTCTCTCTCTGTCTCTCTCTCTCTGTGCTTCTCTCTCTCTCTGTCTCTCTGTCTCTCTCTCTGTCTCTCTCTCTGTCTCTCTCTCTCTGTCTCTCTCTGTCTCTCTCTCTCTCTCTCTGTCTCTCTCTCTCTGTGCTTCTCTCTCTCTCTGTCTCTCTGTCTCTCTCTCTGTCTCTCACTGTCTCTCTCTCTCTCTCTCTCTCTCTGTCTCCATCTCCGCCTCCCTCTCTTCGGGTTATTGTTAGTATTAGGCAGTTCAGGTTAATATTAGACAGTTGGGTTTAGGGAGTTAGCGGGTGAGGGGGTCAGGGAGTCGGGGGTCAGGGAGTCGGGGGTCAGGGAGTCCGGGGTCAGGGAGTCGGGGTCGGGGAGTCGGGGGTCGGGGAGTCGGGGGTCGGGGAGTCGGGGGTCAGGGAGTCGGGCGTCTGGGATTCGGGGTTCAGGGAGTCGGGGTCAGGGAGTCGGGGGTCGGGGAGTCGGGGGTCAGGGAGTCGGGGGTCAGGGAGTCGGGCGTCTGGGATTCGGGGTTCAGGGAGTCGGGGTCAGGGAGTCGGGGGTCGGGGAGTCGGGGTTCAGGGAGTCGGGGGTCGGGGAGTCGGGGTCAGGGAGTCGGGGGTCGGGGAGTCGGGCGTCTGGGATTCGGGGTTCAGGGAGTTGGGGGTCGGGGAGTCGGGGGTCAGGGAGTCGGGGGTCGGGGAGTCGGGGTCAGGGAGTCGGGGGTCAGGGAGTCGGGGGTCGGGGAGTCGGGGGTCTGGGAGTCGGGGGTCAGGGAGTCGGGGGTCAGGGAGTCGGGGAGTCGGGGAGTCGGGGGTCAGGGAGTCGGGGTCAGGGGGTCGGGGGTCGGGGAGTCGGGGGTCGGGGAGTCGGGGGTCAGGGAGTCGGGGTCAGGGAGTCGGGGGTCGGGGAGTCGGGGGTCAGGGAGTCGGGGAGTCGGGGGTCAGGGAGTCGGGGGTCGGGGAGTCGGGGGTCGGGGAGTCGGGGGTCAGGGAGTCGGGGGTCGGGGAGTCGGGGGTCGGGGAGTCGGGGGTCAGGGAGTCGGGGGTCAGGGAGTCGGGGGTCAGGAAGTCGGGGGTCGGGGAGTCGGGGGTCGGGGAGTCGGGGGTCAGGAAGTCGGGGGTCGGGGAGTCGGGGGTCGGGGAGTCGGGGGTCAGGGAGTCGGGGTCAGGGAGTCGGGGGTCGGGGAGTCGGGGGTCAGGGAGTCGGGGAGTCGGGTGTCAGGGAGTCGGGGGTCGGGGAGTCGGGGGTCGGGGAGTCGGGGGTCAGGGAGTCGGGGGTCGGGGAGTCGGGGGTCGGGGAGTCGGGGGTCAGGGAGTCGGGGGTCGGGGAGTCGGGGGTCAGGGAGTCGGGGGTCGGGGAGTCGGGGGTCGGGGAGTCGGGGGTCAGGGAGTCGGGGGTCGGGGAGTCGGGGGTCAGGGAGTCGGGGGTCAGGGAGTCGGGGGTCGGGGAGTCGGGGGTCGGGGAGTCGGGGGTCAGGGAGTCGGGGGTCAGGGAGTCGGGGGTCAGGGAGTCGGGGGTCGGGAGTCGGGGGTCAGGGAGTCGGGGTCGGGGAGTCGGGGGTCAGGGAGTCAGGGGTCGGGGAGTCGGGGTCGGGGAGTCGGGGGTCGGGGAGTCGGGGGTCAGGGAGTCGGGGGTCAGGGAGTCGGGGGTCGGGGAGTCGGGGGTCGGGGAGTCGGGGGTCGGGGAGTCGGGGGTCAGGGAGTCGGGGGTCAGGGAGTCGGGGGTCGGGGAGTCGGGGGTCAGGGAGTCGGGGTCAGGGAGTCGGGGGTCAGGGAGTCGGGGTCAGGGAGTCGGGGGTCGGGAAGTCGGGGGTCAGGGAGTCGGGGTCAGGGAGTCGGGTGTCAGGGAGTCGGGGGTCAGGGAGTCGGGGTCAGGGAGTCGGGGGTCAGGGAGTCGGGGTCAGGGAGTCGGGGGTCGGGGAGTCGGGGGTCGGGGAGTCGGGGTCAGGGAGTCGGGGTCAGGGAGTCGGGGGTCGGGGAGTCGGGGGTCGGGGAGTCGGGGGTCGGGGAGTCGGGGGTCAGGGAGTCGGGGGTCAGGGAGTCGGGGGTCGGGGAGTTGGGGGTCGGGGATTCGGGGGTCGGGGAGTCGGGGGTCAGGGAGTCGGGGGTCAGGGAGTCGGGGGTCGGGGAGTCGGGGGTCAGGGAGTCGGGGGTCGGGGAGTCGGGGGTCGGGGAGTCGGGGGTCAGGGAGTCGGGGGTCAGGGAGTCGGGGGTCGGGGAGTCGGGGGTCAGGGAGTCGGGGGTCGGGGAGTCGGGGTCAGGGAGTCGGGGGTCAGGGAGTCGGGGGTCGGGGAGTCGGGGTCAGGGAGTCGGGGGTCGGGGAGTCGGGGGTCAGGGAGTCGGGGGTCGGGGAGTCGGGGGTCAGGGAGTCGGGGGTCGGGGAGTCGGGGGTCAGGGAGTCGGGGGTCGGGGAGTCGGGGTCAGGGAGTCGGGGTCAGGGAGTCGGGGGTCAGGGAGTCAGGGGTCGGGGAGTCGGGGGTCGGGGAGTCGGGGGTCGGGGAGTCGGGGGTCGGGAGTCGGGGGTCAGGGAGTCGGGGGTCGGGGAGTCGGGGGTCAGGGAGTCGGGGGTCGGGGAGTCGGGGTCAGGGAGTCGGGGGTCAGGGAGTCGGGGGTCGGGGAGTCGGGGGTCAGGGAGTCAGGGGTCGGGGAGTCGGGGGTCAGGAAGTCGGGGGTCGGGGAGTCGGGGGTCGGGGAGTCGGGGGTCAGGGAGTCAGGGGTCGGGGAGTCGGGGGTCAGGAAGTCGGGGGTCGGGGAGTCGGGGGTCAGGGAGTCAGGGGTCGGGGAGTCAGGGGTCAGGGAGTCGGGGGTCAGGGAGTCGGGGTCAGGGAGTCGGGGGTCAGGGAGTCGGGGGTCGGGCGTCAGGAAGTCGGGGGTCGGGGAGTCGGGGGTCAGGGAGTCGGGGGTCGGGGAGTCGGGGGTCAGGGAGTCGGGGGTCGGGGAGTCGGGGGTCAGGGAGTCGGGTGTCGGGGGTCAGGAAGTCGGGGGTCGGGGAGTCGGGGGTCAGGAAGTCGGGGGTCAGGGAGTCGGGGTCAGGGAGTCGGGGGTCAGGAAGTCGGGGGTCAGGGAGTCGGGGGTCAGGAAGTCGGGGGTCAGGGAGTCGGGGGTCGGGAGTCGGGGGTCAGGGAGTCGGGGGTCAGGGAGTCGGGGGTCAGGGAGTCGGGGTCAGGGAGTCAGGGGTCAGGAAGTCGGGGGTCAGGGAGTCGGGGGTCGGGGAGTCGGGGGTCAGGGAGTCGGGGGTCGGGGAGTCGGGGGTCAGGGAGTCGGGGGTCGGGGAGTCGGGGGTCGGGGAGTCGGGGGTCAGGGAGTCGGGGTCAGGGAGTCGGGGGTCGCGGAGTCGGGGGTCGGGGAGTCGGGGGTCGGGGAGTCGGGGGTCGGGGAGTCGGGGGTCAGGGAATCGGGGGTCAGGGAGTCGGGGGTCGGGGAGTCGGGGGTCGGGGAGTCGGGGGTCAGGGAGTCGGGGGTCGGGGAGTCGGGGGTCGGGGAGTCGGGGGTCAGGGAGTCGGGGGTCGGGGAATCGGGGCTCAGGGAGTCGGAGGTCGGGGAGTCGGGGGTCGGGGAGTCGGGGGTCAGGGAGTCGGGGGTCGAGGAGTCGGGGGTCGGGGGTCAGGAAGTCGGGGGTCGGGGAGTTGGGGGTCAGGGAGTCGGGTGTCAGGGAGTCGGGGGTCGGGGGTCAGGAAGTCGGGGGTCGGGGAGTCGGGGGTCAGGGAGTCGGGTGTCAGGGAGTCGGGGGTCAGGAAGTCGGCGGTCGGGGAGTCGGGGGTCAGGGAGTCGGGGTCAGGGAGTCGGGGTCAGGGAGTCGGGGGTCGGGGGTCAGGAGGTCGGGGGTCAGGGAGTCGGGGGTCAGGGAGTCGGGGGTCGGGGGTCAGGAAGTCGGGGGTCGGGGAGTCGGGGGTCAGGAAGTCGGGGGTCGGGGAGTCGGGGGTCAGGGAGTCGGGGGTCAGGGAGTCGGGGGTCAGGGAGTCGGGGGTCAGGGAGTCGGGGGTCGGGGAGTCGGGGGTCAGGGAGTCGGGGGTCGGGGAGTCGGGGGTCAGGGAGTCGGGGGTCGGGGAGTCGGGGGTCAGGGAGTCGGGGGTCGGGGAGTCGGGGTCGGGGAGTCGGGGGTCAGGGAGTCGGGGGTCGGGGAGTCGGGGGTCAGGAAGTCGGGGGTCAGGGAGTCGGGGGTCAGGGAGTCGGGGGTCAGGGAGTCGGGGGTCAGGGAGTCGGGGGTCAGGGAGTCGGGGGTCGGGCGTCAGGAAGTCGGGGGTCGGGGAGTCGGGGGTCGGGGAGTCGGGGGTCAGGAAGTCGGGGGTCGGGGAGTCGTGGGTCGGGGAGTCGGGGAGTCGGGTGTCGGGGTTCAGGAAGTCGGGGGTCGGGGAGTCGTGGGTCAGGGAGTCGGGGGTCAGGGAGTCGGGGTCAGGGAGTCGGGGGTCAGGAAGTCGGGGGTCAGGGAGTCGGGGGTCAGGAAGTCGGGGGTCAGGGAGTCGGGGGTCGGGGAGTCGGGGGTCAGGGAGTCGGGGGTCAGGGAGTCGGGGGTCAGGGAGTCGGGGGTCGGGGAGTCGTGGGTCAGGGAGTCGGGGTCAGGGAGTCGGGGGTCAGGAAGTCGGGGGTCAGGGAGTCGGGGGTCAGGGAGTCGGGGGTCAGGGAGTCGGGGTCAGGGAGTCGGGGGTCAGGGAGTCGGGGGTCAGGGAGTCGGGGGTCAGGAAGTCGGGGGTCAGGGAGTCGGGGGTCGGGGAGTCGGGGGTCAGGAAGTCGGGGGTCAGGGAGTCGGGGGTCGGGAGTCGGGGGTCAGGGAGTCGGGGGTCAGGGAGTCGGGGGTCGGGGGTCAGGAAGTCGGGGGTTGGGGAGTCGGGGGTCAGGGAGTCGGGGGTCAGGGAGTCGGGGGTCAGGGAGTCGGGGGTCGGGATCAGGAAGTCGGGGGTCGGGGAGTCGGGGGTCAGGGAGTCGGGGGTCGGGGAGTTGGGGGTCAGGGAGTCGGGGGTCGGGGAGTCGGGGGTCAGGGAGTCGGGGGTCGGGGAGTCGGGGGTCAGGGAGTCGGGGGTCGGGGAGTCGGGGGTCAGGGAGTCGGGGGTCGGGGAGTCGGGGGTCGGGGAGTCGGGGGTCAGGGAGTCGGGGGTCAGGGAGTCGGGGGTCGGGGAGTCGGGGGTCGGGGAGTCGGGGGTCAGGGAGTCGGGGGTCAGGGAGTCGGGGGTCGGGGAGTCGGGGGTCGGGGAGTTGGGGGTCAGGGAATCGGGGCTCAGGGAGTCGGAGGTCGGGGAGTCGGGGGTCAGGGAGTCGGGGGTCGAGGAGTCGGGGGTCGGGGGTCAGGAAGTCGGGGGTCGGGGAGTCGGGGGTCGGGGGTCAGGAAGTCGGGGGTCGGGGAGTTGGGGGTCAGGGAGTCGGGTGTCAGGGAGTCGGGGGTCGGGGGTCAGGAAGTCGGGGGTCGGGGAGTCGGGGGTCAGGGAGTCGGGTGTCAGGGAGTCGGGGGTCAGGAAGTCGGGGGTCGGGGAGTCGGGGGTCAGGGAGTCGGGGTCAGGGAGTCGGGGGTCAGGGAGCCGGGGGTCGGGGGTCAGGAGGTCGGGGGTCAGGGAGTCGGGGGTCAGGGAGTCGGGGGTCGGGGGTCAGGAAGTCGGGGGTCGGGGAGTCGGGGGTCAGGGAGTCGGAGTCAGGTAGTCGGGGGTCAGGGAGTCGGGGGTCGGGGGTCAGGAAGTCGGGGGTCGGGGGTCAGGGAGTCGGGGGTCAGGGAGTTGGGGGTCAGGGAGTCGGGGGTCAGGGAGTCGGGGTCAGGGAGTCGGGGGTCAGGGGGTCGGGGGTCAGGAAGTCGGGGGTCGGGGGTCAGGGAGTCGGGGGTCAGGGAGTCGGGGGTCAGGGAGTCGGGGGTCAGGGAGTCGGGGGTCAGGAAGTCGGCGGTCGGGGGTCAGACCTTACCTTTCATTCCTGCAATGACAGGATCTCCCGTGGAGTGTCTGTAATAAAAGAGAATCAGATCAGAGCGTCCAACCGTCCAGACGGCTAGACCAGCCCAGCGTCCCCCCCGTCTGCCCTCACACCCCGAGACGGTGGCGGGGAAAAGGAGCATTATTAAACAGCGGACACCCGAGGGGGCTCCGAGGGGGTGGGGGGGGGGGGGAGTTGTGGGGGGGTGGGAGGGGGGGTGGGGGGTGGGGTGGGTGGGGGGGGAGGGGTGGGTCGGGGGGGAGGGGTGTGGGCGGGGAGGGGGGTAGGTTGGGGGCGTGTTGGGGGGGGGGGGTGGCGGCTCTCTGGCCTGGATCAGGAACTGTCCACAGAGGGCAAAGGGCACCATCCGAGGTCACATGATCAGGCGGCCATGCTTGTGGGAACCGGGGTGGGCGCCAACAAACCCCCAGGGACAGCGAGACGCATCGCACCAATCACTTGGTCAACGAGTACCAATGTGTTCAGTGAGTGAGTGAGGTTGGAGGGTGAGTGAGGGAGAGTGTGTTGAGTGAGGGTTGGAGGGTGAGTGAGGGAGAGTGTGTTGAGTGAGTGAGGTTGGAGGGTGAGTGAGGGAGAGTGTGTTGAGTGAGGTTGAGGGTGAGTGAGGGAGAGTGTGTTGAGTGAGTGAGGTTGGAGGGTGAGTGAGGGAGAGTGTGTTGAGTGAGTGAGGTTGGAGGGTGAGTGAGGGAGAGTGTGTTGAGTGAGTGAGGTTGGAGGGTGAGTGAGTGAGAGTGTGTTGAGTGAGTGAGGTTGGAGGGTGAGTGAGGGAGAGTGTGTTGAGTGAGTGAGGTTGGAGGGTGAGTGAGGGAGAGTGTGTTGAGTGAGTGAGGTTGGAGGGTGAGTGAGTGAGAGTGTGTTGAGTGAGTGAGGTTGGAGGGTGAGTGAGGGAGAGTGTTTTGAGTGAGTGAGGTTGGAGGGTGAGTGAGGGAGAGTGTGTTGAGTGAGTGATGTTGGAGGGTGAGTGAGTGAGTGTGTTGAGTGAGTGAGGTTGGAGGGTGAGTGAGGGAGAGTGTGTTGAGTGAGTGAGGTTGGGAGGGTGAGTGAGGGAGAGTGTGTTGAGTGAGGGTTGAGGGTGAGTGAGGGAGAGTGTGTTGAGTGTGTGAGGTTGGAGGGTGAGTGAGGGAGAATGTGTTGAGTGAGTGAGGTTGGAGGGTGAGTGAGGGAGAGGTGTTGAGTGAGTGAGGGTTGGAGGGTGAGTGAGGAGAGTGTGTTGAGTGAGTGAGGGTTGGAGGGTGAGTGAGGGAGAGTGTGGTGATTGAGTGAGTGATGTTGGAGGGTGAGTGAGGGAGAGTGTGTTGAGTGAGTGAGGTTGGAGGGTGAGTGAGGGAGAGTGTGTTGAGTGAGGGTTGAGGGTGAGGTGAGGGAGAGTGTGTGGTGAGTGTGGGTGGGAGGTGAGGTGGGGAGAGTGTGTTGAGTGAGTGAGGGTTGGAGGGTGAGTGAGGGAGAGTGTGTTGAGGAGGAATTGGAGGGTGAGTGAGGTGAGTGTGTGTTGAGTGAGTGAGGGTTGGAGGGAAGTGAGGGAGAGTGTGTTGAGAGTGGGGGGGTGAGTGAGTGAGAGTGGGGGTGAGGATGGAGGGTGAGCGAGTGAGAGTGTGTTGAGTGAGTGAGGTGGAGGGTGATGAGAGAGTGTTGTGGAGTGAGGTGGAGTGAAGTGAGGGAGAGTGTGTTGAGTGAGTGGAGAGGGTGGAGGGTGGGAGTGGGTGGAGGGGAGTGAGTGAGAGTGGGTTGAGGGAGGTGAGGGTGAGGGAGGGTGAGTGTGTGAGTGAGGGTGAGGGGAGGGAGGGAAGGTGTGGGGGAGGGGGAGGGTGGAGGTGTGTGCTATCACCTACGAG